>NW_020538040.1:124232767-124305127 GCF_003426905.1 Ctenocephalides felis
AAAAAAACTAATCAGCACGTTTCCTTATCAATACGAATCAAATGTTTTTTGAATTATTCAAATTGCTTCATCCGCGTTCCCGAAATCGTCGACGAAAATTTGCATCCGCACACACATACATACACACACACATACATCCATTTTTTCTAATAATAAGGTATGCCAAAATGTTCAGAAGGTTTTGAAACGTAAAGATATATAAAAATTTTCATTTTCGATTTTTTTGCGATTACTATAACTTGCCCTACGGGAAGTGAATAAAATTTTGATCATTCTTTATAATAATGGAAGCATAATAGATATTGCAAATTTAATATTCTTATAATTTATTAAGTGTATTGATATTAAATATATTAATATTTATTTTTCGTTCAATGGATTTGTTACTCATCATATTAAAAACTGATAAAAAGGGCATCAAAGAGTGAATTTTTCGAGTTGCTCGGATTTTGGAAAAAAAAACTATAGTTATACAGTCCTTATAACTTGAAGAGTGACATAATTTTATATCCAATTACTTTGGACATTATTTTTATAATTTTTCAGACAGATTGAATATCGTTCTTGTCGCAGCTTCTTATTTACATTGAATATTGATTCTTTACATTTTTAGCTTTTCATTTTAATCTGGTAATTCATGTTTATATACGTTTATTGTAGATTCGATGTGTGATTTTTATTGATATATAACATTATTTTTATCAGTATTATAAAAAGCATTCCTTGACCGTTTAGATAACAACTTCATTATGACATGTCATCCGCGTGTTACACACATGCTGCTCAAATAACCGGTCTTCGCATTTTTCAAACATCAGCTTCTTTCGCAGCATAATATGTGATATGATCCTTCAATGGATGTTTAGTAATAGACAATAATAGATATTGTCAATTGTGTAATCGTAATTTATTTTATTTTAAAACTATTGTTCATTCATAGATCAAAAATATTAGTCAATGAAAAAATACCATTGAAAGTTTAGCATTGATCAATAAATATCAGTTAGTTCATAATCATATCATGCATCTATTTAAATTCATTTCGTAACTTTACATTAAAAAGAAAATAACTTGTGCAAATATAATATTCTTAATTTGCGTAAGAGATACATTACTGTCAATAAAATATTTCATTTTTTACTACATTATGCATATTTCAAATCTGAGCTTGTTTTTTTTTGTAAATTATTTGTAATTAGGAGATTTTATTTGCATTATTTGGAATTCAAATATCTTCATTCATCTTATTGAAATGTAACAGTATTTTATTAACTTCCCGTAGTGTAAGTTATTGTAATGGGCCGAAAATCGAAATTGAAAATTTTTACATTTCTCGACGTTTTGAAGGTTTCTGAAACATTTTGGCATACCTCAGAAAATGTGTGTGTGTGTGAGTGTATGTATGTATGGATACAATTTTTCGTCCACGTTTGCGGGCGCACAGATCAACCGATTTGAATGGTTCAAAAAACATTCGATTCCTATTGATAGAGAGATGTGCTGATTAGGTTTTGGCAAAGGCAGGTCCAGCCGATTAGGAGATACGGAGCAAAGAGTGCAGAAAATAGAAATCGAGTTTTTGAGAGATTGGAACGTCCGATTTGAATGATTTGAAAAACATTCAATTCGTAATAACGGGAAGAAGGGGTGCAAAAAATGGCAGTTTTTGAGATAACTAAGCGTCCGATTTGAATGATTCCAGAAACTTTCTGCTTGTTTCAACAAAATAATTGATTTTTTGCTTCAAACTATTTTTTTAAATTTTTTTATTCAAAAAAAATTTTTTTGTATATCGAAAATAATTCAGATTTTTATTTTAATTCTGTTCTAATATACTTTAAGGAAATAATTTCAACTTTCCAATTTAGTTTATATAATTCTTATAAATATAAATAGACAATGTTAGAATATTTATAGTAATCTATTTTAAAACATTTAATATTCCTCGATCATTTCGTTACGGTACTGGAAGTTCCAGCAATTTGCCTTAAGGCACTGATGCCATACACCCCACTAGTTTACATATCACCTTTATTATAAGTAATTTAGTATATCGAAAGAAATTAAAAGTAAGCAAATTTCCAAATAATTTTCGTAATACGAGTTTTTTTTCTGAAGGTTTATTTATGTTTATAGCCGAAAGCTATAAATATTACGATTTTCAAACGTTTTATATTGTAAAATTTCAACTGCTTTCGAAAATATGATATCTTCAAACATGTGACATTTAAAATAAAATCGTATTTCGAATTCTTTGAATTGTTTAATATAATATAATCTTTGCGTAACAGCAAAATTATTGTTTTTTATAACGCGTTCTTTCGAAACAATCTCACAAATTCTGGCGCGGTCCATATTCATATCCAAACATTCAAATGTATGTCTTTAAATCTTCGTATTCGTTCGTTCGAAACTCTAATATTGCAATTTCCTATAATTCGGTTTTCCAAAAACAATTGGTAATTTTGGTATTCTGCCACGATCCAAGTTGATGGGTCCAAATTCCATAGTTGCATAGATTGAACAACTATTTTTCCGCCCGCCCAGCAACCACTTATAAGGCGATCTCGAGATAGTAAGTGCCGTGAGTAAATTTTTCGTATGACCTATGACATGACCGATAACGCAACAGTACTGATCCTCTTGACCGCCAACTGATAATCATACAGTCTCTTCCAGAAATAGAATTTCGGCTAGAAGATCTTGCATATTGCTCTCTTAAATGGATTGATAAAATCCCTTATCGTTTACTCACTCATTGTCTTGTTAAATACACACTACTATGTTTATTTTTGATAACACGAAAGGTTAATCTAAACACAAACATCGGAAACGTTTAAATCAATTCGTCATTCATTATTTGCCAATTTCGTTTACTCATAATTGGGCTGTAAAGATGTATTAGACACAGATCTTCGAAAAATTTGAATATAATAGTAAATTAATTGATATATTTACGTACTAGCTGTGCCTGATCAAGCCCCCGCTTGTTACAATTTCGGTTAAAAATTTGAACATTTTTGTTACATATAGTTATTATGAAGAAAAAAGATTCATTATCTGACAGGCCATCCAAAATTTATATTTATATTAACATTCACATTTATTTTACATATTGAATTTCTATCAAATATGTATTGTATTAATATATTTAAAATATATGTATTCTATTTATTTTGAATGTGTATCTAATCAAAACTAGTTGGGTGTATGGCATCGTGCCTTAAGGCAAATTGCTGGAACTTCCCGTATTGTAACGGTATGTTCGAGAAATATTGAATGTTTTCAAATAGATTATTATAAATATTGTAACATTGTCTAATATTCATAAGATTTATATAAACTGAATTGTTAAGTTAAACATATTTGTTTAAAATACATTAGAACTTTAGTCAAAATTACGATTAAAAACTGAATTATTTTCGATATACAAAAAAAAAATAATTTTTTTTTAAATTGAAAAAAAAAAATTTAAACAATATTTTTTTCCAAAATCAATTATTTTGTTAAAACAAGCAGAAAGTTCTTTGAATCATTCAAATCGGACGCTTATTTCTCTCAAAAGCTGCCATTTTTTGCACATTTAGCTCTGTATCTCTGAAATGGTTAGGCCTGCCTTTGCGAAAAACTGATAACCACTTCTCCCAATCATTACTAATTGAATGTTTTTTAGATCATTCAAATCGGATGCTCCGTTCTCTCAAAAACTCGATTTCTATTTACTGCACTCTTTGCTCCGTATCCCCGAAACGGCTGGATTTGCCTTTGCCAAAAACTAATCAGCTGTTCTCCCTATCGATAGGAAACTAATGTTTTTTGAACCATTTGATTATGCCAAAATGTTCAGAAACCTTCAAAACGTCGAGAAATGTAAAAATTTTCAATTTCGATTTTGGCCCATAACAATAACTTACCGTACGGGAAGTTAAAAAAAAAAACTTTTAACGAAATTCGAGAGTTTTAGAGGTAAATAGCCTTTAATAAAAATAAAATGTTGTGGCAAAAAAAAGCATTTGTAATATATGAATGTAGTCTGAATAGAAATTTAGTAAAAAAAGATAATAAAGTTATCGATCAGGTTAGAAATGATTCATAGAATTGTGGAGTGTGGCATATTCTCAATTATTTTTTTATAAAAAAATTAAATGAGTTGAAAGATTAAGTACTTAAAAGAAATGTCAGGATTGAAACTCTTGATGAAATTATTTTTTAACTGTAAAATTGAGCTTTTTTATAAGCTCATAATCATATATTTTTTATAAGCATTATTATTATTAGAAAAGTAATGGTCTCCAGTATGAATCTAACATCCAAAATGGTCCAAATAGCGGAATTCAATTTTGTAGCCTTGCAGTGTCTCCGTAATAGTATTTTCACACACAAATTCAAATAATTACAATTTACATCTTAACATTTACATAACAATATCATAATTTGATCACCTTAACTCTAATCTATGTTGAAATAGGACGTATAATAGCATTGGAAAATTACAACTCAAATAGTAACGATTCTCTGTTCAAAAACTTGTATCTTGTTACACAATGAAGAACAAATGATTGAGTTTATTTTAATTTGAAATAAGACATATTTATTTTATAGATCATACAATAGCATAGGAAAATTACAACTAGAATAGTAACGATTCTATTCAATTTGAAAAACTAGTATCTTGTTACATAATGAATGAATGAATAACAAATGATTGACTTTATTTTAATAACCTAAAACATCGAGTGCATTAATGGAAAAAAAGATTCATAACATTTGACCATAATATGGCTTTCTAGCAATTTTGAGTGACATGTAATTATGAATTTGGAGGTTGTTCCAAAATTATACAATAATGTTTATTACATGAAATATGTGATGAATTTATATTTTCGTAATAAAGTAGTATAATTTTTTTTAAAGTATTGAGGTAGTTCTAACCGGTTTTCGAATTTTATATAAAAAATACATTTTTGGTTGAATTTTTTGTAATAACAAAAAAATTTAGTGTTATTTAAAGTAGTTTTTAATAGAATTTATATACTGTTCAATTTTATGGTTAGTAAAATTTGTTTCAATTTTAATTAGAAGAACAAAAAAATAATAGTTGAACTGGTTTCAATAACTATGAAAATAATTATTCGTTATTTATGCATCATTTTCAGATATAATAATGTAAATATTTACATGATAGTGAAAAAAAATAGTTCAAATAAATGAAAATAATACATTTTTAAATAAAAAACTTAAAATTAAAAAAATATATACATTATATGTTTCATTAATGCCAGTTTTAGATACAATTAAGCAAAACTACGAGTATTTTCTATTTTGAGCTAATTAATTTTCGTTTAATAAAATATAATTTCAAAATACGGAGGACGACTATGCATTTGTTATTTTTCATTTTTTACAGTAAAATCCGATTTTTTCCACTAAAAACCGACTTTCGAATTTGATTATTTCCGTCCGAAATCCGATTTTTAGAAACCGACAAACGCTAGTGTGTATGCATGTACATATATATATATATATATATATATATATATATATATATATATACGTTTCGGGTCTTGATTTGACCCATCTTTAGCGCATACAAACAAAATGAAAAAAAAAACACGAAAATTGCACGAAAATATTATGAAACACTAATTGATAAACGTCGAGTTACATGACAAATTTTAAATAATTGTGAAATTAAAATAAAATTAAATACTATATTTTTTATAAAAAAGCTCATTTATAAAAATATATTATTTATTTTTATTTTAATTTTACAATTATAACATGTCTTGTTACACAAACTCCAAACTGACAACATGCCTCGTTTGGAATAAGCTTTTTTATAAAACATATATTGTTTATTTTTATTTTATTTTACAATTGTTTAAAATTTGTCATTTAACTGGACGTTTATCAATTTGTGTTTCATAATTTTTTCGTGCAATTTCTGTGTGTTTCTTTTTTTTCATTTTATTTGTATGCACTGAAGATGGGCCAAATCAAGACCCGAAACGTATGTTTTCATAATAAAAACATTTTTCTTGAATAAAACTGTTTTTAATTACTGGATGGATGCCCAAGAACAATTTTATCATATACATATATATATATATATATATATATATATATATATATATATATATATACACACCTAAGTCTGTTTTTACACGGAAATTGGTTCCAGAAGAAGCCGTGTAAAAAAACGTGTAAAAAAGACATTGATCTTATACAAAAATGGGTGATTTGTCCTACTCTCTAAAACCTATTAAAATTAGTGAAAAACAAGAATTTTCAAGAACAAGAATTCAAGTTTATTTTAATAATAATTCCCCTAAATTAGTGCTATTCACATTTGCTTTGACCAGTAAAAATTGTTTGTACGCGCTAAAGGGGAATTCACTTAAATCTTTAAGCTAGTGTTCGCAAACTATCGATACTATCGATGGTTTCAGACTTTTTTCTTTCATAAGTACTTTTTTGTGATATGAACATACATCGCAAAAATTAAATTTGACAAAAAAATTTAAGTACATAAAATTTCAAATCGTGCTAAATGGAATAAAATCGTGTAAAAAAATTAAAAATATTCAATTTTCAAATCGTGTTATATCAAAACCGTGTACAAAAAGACCGTGTAAAAACAAACTTAGGTGTATATATATATATATTTATATAATTATTTGATTATAATATATTAATTATTTAATATTTAATTTATTTCTGAAAATACTCGTTTCTTGAATAATTAGCAAATCAAGCAGCCATGCAGCTGCAAGTACCACGTTGCAAATATTAACGTTCAACTCGTTCCAAAAATCTGATATAGAGCAGTCTCATTCTATTCATAGACAACTTTTGGCAATTTGTCGACACTTGCATTTCTAGCAGGTTAAATAAACATTAGACAGCTATCAAACACGTGTTAACTAAAACTATTCGTAAGGCGAGATCTGTCATTTATTGACCCATTGACAGGAAATTAGCTCATAAATGTAATTGATAAGAAATTACCAATCCATTGGAGCAAAGAGATTTCAAAGTCCAATTTGTGTATCTAGTCAAATTGATCGGTGTGTAGTATATGAGTTAAAATCAAATTGGACTATTATTAAACGCAGAATTTAGTCATTCTAAATGAATATAATTCCAAAACCTAAAAATTAATATAAAAACTATTTATAAATTCATTCGTGCATATACTGAAGCTGAACTTTACAGGAGCACGTATTTTTTTATTGATAATTTTATCGCGCTTATTAACAGTCAATCAATTATTCACATTTCCATTGTTATTAATCTGCCTCAAAAAAAATGTCAATCAAACTCACTATCGTGTCATTATCATTTAATTAGGTTCACGTACGCGCATTTATTCATTTTGTCTATATAACAAAAATATTGTTTATATACAGACACTTTGGTTCCAAAATATTGGAATCTTATCATTGTCTAATTATTTTTAATCTGTGATTTGTTTTGTATTAAATTTATTAGACATCAATATAGTCTATGATAGCGAAAAATTCCAGTAAATTTTGCATTGAATGAATAGTATGTGATTTGTTAATGAATGGTAATAATGAAGAGAGAAAGCTACAAGTATAATCTAGTAAACAGCTTAAAAATTATATTCAGGTATCATAAACTAAAAAAAACTCAAAACCAAAAAAAAGCTACCAACTAGAAAAAATACTTTTGGTGGGAAAATTGATTCATTTTCGTTTATCTCTTGATAGCGACGTCGTAGGAATTAAGATGATGGTGGATTTCTACTAAAATAGTATCATCAAAAAATTCTATATTTTGCTTGCTGTTGAGATAGTGATGGTAGATCGTTTCACCCGCCGACCTTTAAGCCCGGCTCTACCCTAATAAAATTACTAATTTTCGATAAAATTAAAGTAAATATTGAGTTATATTGTATTCATAGTTTAAAAAATGCTGTAACAAATTGATTTACATAGAAATTACATAGAAGTTAAAATAAGGGAAGTTCCAGCTTTTTCAAACAGTCCAGAACGCATTAAAAAGAACTCTATGATGTACATATTTATAAACCAACTAGTTGTAAGTGGAATTCTGTCTTAAGGCAATTAGGGCATCGTGCCTTAAGGCAAATTGCTGGAACTTCCCGTACCGCAATTCAAAATTCAAGTAATTAAAATTAATCAATAATAATAATCAATAAAAGTTGATCAATGACTTGATACTAATACAATTTCGAACCATATTAAATCATTCTATCTTAAATCATTTATTTTTAAATATTTTGGAAATTCTGAACTTTTTTTTAAAGCAATCGTACTGCTTTAACTGCATAAAGATGAAATATAAAGCGCGTAAGCGCCGCGTCGCCATGTAACGCGTAGACATTGGTACGGAACCCATAGGAATATAAACAAAATTTATACTTATTGTTAAAATCTCTATAAAATATCTGATAATTTGATGTACGAGGTCTGTTCAAAAAGTACCCGGAATTTTCGTTTTTTCAAAAAAATATTTATTTATTCGTCTACATTAATGTGGTCCCCTTCAAAGTAGTCCCCCCCAGATATAATACACTTATGCCAGCGTTTTTTCCAATTTTCGAAGCACCCTTGATATTCACTTTTTGATATGTCCTTGAGCACTCTCGGCGATTTTCTTCAATCGAGGAAAACCGCCGTCCTTTCATGGGTCTCTTCAACTTTGGGAATAGGAAAAAGTCACACGGAGCCATATCTGGTGAATATGGAGGTTGGGGCATGACTACGGTATTGTTTTTGGCCAAAAAATTACGAACAAGCAACGACGAGTGAGCAAGTGCGTTATCGTGGTGCAACAGCCATGAATTGTTAATGAATTGATATGCCAACTTCATCAGCAACTTCTCTAATTGTGATTCGGCGATCATTCATAACCATTTTTTCCACTTCTTTCACATTTTCATCGTGTGTTGACGTGCTGGGTCGACCGGAGCGTTCGTCATCTTCAACGTCTTCGCGGCCATCTTGGAAACGCTTATACCACTCGTAAACACTTGTTTTTTTCATAGCAGACTCACCATAGGCTTTTTGTAACATTTCACACACTTTGTTACACTTTATTTCATTTTTTACGCAAAATTTAATACAAATTCTTTGACTTTTCAATTCTTCCATTGTAAAAATCGCCGAGCTCAGAAAAACACGTCGAACCTTAGCGACTACCACAGACAAAGTAAACAGTGAATATAGCTGAAAATTTCATCATACTTTAGGGGCATGTATACCAACACAATAAAAAAAAATTTTGACAATCAGACACTCCAGACCCGCGAAATTTAAAAATTCCGGGTACTTTTTGAACACACCTCGTACATATGTCTAATGTTCATTTTTGACCGCAAAATGGCTCATGTTTTTACTTTTTCCTCCATATCTCCAAAGTCGTTGGATTTGCCTTTCCAAAAATTTGAACAGTTCTTCATTTAGTCAATACAAAAAAAATGTTTTTTGAATTATTCAAATCGGACGCTTCGTTCTCTTAAAAACTAACCGAGTTACCGTTTTCGGCACTTTTTGCCCCGTATCTTCGGAACGGCTAGACCTGCCTTCGCCAAAAACTAATCAGCACGTCTCCTTATCAATACAAATCGAATGTTTTTTTGAATTATTCAAATCGGTTAATCCGTGTTCCTAAAATCGTCGACGAAAATTTGTATCTGAACATACATACATACATACATACACACACACACACACACGCACACACACACACACACATACATCCATTTTTTTTTAAGGTATGCCAAAATATTCAGAAACCTTTGAAACGTCGAGAAATGCAAAAATTTTCATTTTCGATTTTTTTGCGATTACTATAACCTACCCTACGGGAAGTTAAAAAGTGCTGTAACAAATTGATTTACATAGAAATTACATCAAAGTTAAAATAAGCAAACTCCAGCTTTTTCAAACAGCCCAGAACGTGTTATGAACATGTTTATAAACACAAAAGAATCGATTGCTAAGTTGCAATAATATTATTTAGAAATTTTATGATTGTGATTTTAATTGTGAATTATGTGAACGGTTAATTAAATCTATTTAATCTTATTTTCAGTGAGAGCAGCATGTTTGTGTCCCGCCGTCGGTGGATTTTGAAAACGTGCGGCACAACAACCCCGCTGCAGTGCCTGGAGCCGCTGCTGGAACTCGCGGAACAAATCGCAGGCTACACGTGCGTCGAGGACGTATTCTACTCGCGGAAGAACTTTAAGCGGCCGGAGCTCCAGTGTTCGCCGCACAAGCATTTCGAGCAGGAGGTCGCGCTGCTCGACACCTTCTTTGATAACGGTGTCGCATATTGCATCGGCACGGTGAGTTAGGAGTCATGTTTAGGTGTTTTCTGAGCCAACGAGATGGTTCTAATACTCTTGGTATCCGTATCATACCATTTGCCGTAGTTTTTATCTCGCATGCCATGTCGTTACCGAGTGTGTAGGCAATGTTTTAATTATGATCCTTATAGCAAAGAGTTAAAACCATCATTCGTGATGGTTTATAAACTAATGGTGCATGGCGTCGTGCCTTTAGATAAGTTGCTGGATCTTCTCTACCGCAATTAAACGTTTGAGAAATAAAAATAATCAATAACCAGTAACGATTGATCAATGATTAATAACAATTGTCTTAAATGCTTTCAAATAGATTATTAGACTGAATCATTATTAACGATTGTCTTAAATATTTTCTAATTGACTATGATGTTGTTATATTGACAGGGACGAATGACTCTGTTTTTGTATTATGCTATTCGAGGTGCTTGGGAAGCAATCCGCCATTCTTGTCAGAACACGAACCTATGTGTTATGACAATTAGGAATTTGAAAAAAAATAAACTTGTTTATTTGTATGTGTTTTGAAACTGCATTATCAATTTTATTCATATGTAAAATAAAAAAAACGGATTTTTTTCAATTAATTGTAGACGCTTAAAATTGTAAATAAATCATGTGACTGCAAACGCGCCACGATTGGCCACCACATTTGTGGCGTCAAAATTATGCTTGAGGCCATTATTATATCGTCTAGGCTTATGGCTATATTATACAGAACTTGAAATATAAGGTTGTCAAATATCTCCCTTCCGCCTTTTTGTATTATAAACCAAGAGCAAAAAAGCGGAAGGAAGATATTTGACAACCTAATATTATACAAAAAAGTTAACCTAAAAATTAATGTAAAAACTATTTACTTATTATACTTATTCGTGGATATACTGAAGCTGAACTTTACAGGAGCACGTATTTTTTATTGACAATTTTATCACTTTTATTAACAGTCAATCAATTATTCACATTTCCATTGTTATCAATCTGCCTCAAAAATTTTTGTCAATCAAGCATCACTATCGTTAATGTGTCATTATCATTTAATTAGGTTCACGTATGCGCATTCATTCATTTTGTCTATATAACAAAAATATTGTTTATATACAGACACTTTGGTTCCAAAATATTGGAATCTTATCATTGTCTAATTATTTTTAATGTCCGATTTGTTTTGTATTAAATTTATTAGACATCAATATAGTCTATGATAGCGAAAAAATCCAGTAAATTTTGCATTGAGTGAATTGTTAATGAATCTTAATAACGAAGAGAGAAAACTACAAGTTTAACTTTACCAACTACAAATACTTTTGGTAGGAAAATTGATTCATTTCCGTTTATCCCTCGATAGCGACGTCGTAAGAATTAAGGTGATGGTGGATTTCTACTTTAAAATAGTATAATCAAAAAATTCTATATTTTGCTCGCTGTTGAGATAATGATGGTAGATCTTTTTACCCGCCGACCTTTAAGCCCGGCTCTATCCTAATAAATTACTAATTTTCGATAGGAATTTGAAAAAAAATAAACTTGTTTATTTGTATGTGTTTTGAAACTGCATTATCAATTTTATTCATATGTAAAATAAAAAAAACGGATTTTTTTCAATTAATTGTAGACGCTTAAAATTGTAAATAAATCATGTGACTGCAAACGCGCCACGATTGGCCACCACATTTGTGGCGTCAAAATTATGCTTGAGGCCATTATTATATCGTCTAGGCTTATGGCTATATTATACAGAACTTGAAATATAAGGTTGTCAAATATCTCCCTTCCGCCTTTTTGTATTATAAACCAAGAGCAAAAAAGCGGAAGGAAGATATTTGACAACCTAATATTATACAAAAAAGTGGTAAATTTTCTATTATAAATAATTTATTAAAGTTAATTTCCTTCAAATATGTGTGATACAGAATTTGTAAAAGCAATTTCTAATAATGTTGCTGATATTTATATATTTATGATCACGGATTTTTGAAAAAAAAGATTCAAATTTTAAAGACAATGAAAATTTATGGTAAAAATTGTAATATGATGGTAAATATACACAATCTCTTATTAAGAAATACCTAGTATTTTGGTCCAAAAATATATTTTCAGAACTGTTAAAATCTATACGAAGTTAAGCATTCAGTAGTCTTAATTAATTAATAATCATTATAGTTATTTACATTGAACTCTTACATAAAAAATAATTAATAACAATATGATTACGAAATGCATACATCAAAGTGATCTTCACAAGAAAAAAAAAAGATCATGTTTTAGGATCATCTCGGAGCACTGCTTGAAACCAATTTTTTTCTACGTTTCTCGTCTTGAGGAACATTTAAGAACATTTTTTCAGGAATTTTTTTTGTTAGTATTTGTACATAATGGTACAAAACTATAGCGATAACTTTTAAATCAAAATAACGACAAATTATTCTTTTTGTACGCCAACACATGTGAATAATGTTTCTTCATTTACGATTAATAATAATTTATTTGATTCTTCTACAGTTTCTAAATTCTTAGGAGTTTATATCGATAAGAATCTGAACTGGTCTGAACACGTTTCCAACCATTTATGTTTCAAATTAACGCGTACATGCTCTATTTTGCGGACCCTTAAATCTAAAATTGAACCAGTTTATTTTTTTACGCGAATTTCCACTCACATATTGCTTACGGTATCCAATTTTGGGGATTATCTTATTAAGTAAAAGAGAGCATAAACATTATTTTTTTACTGCCATCTAGTCATCATGTCGTAGGCTGTACTCATAACAATATTTTAGTCACATTAAATTTCATAAAAAACGGAATTATTCAATTTGTCTTCGACGTCAAATACTGAGTACAATACGAGACTTCAATTAAAGATCGGACTTAGAAACTACACGTTTCCTTCAACACTATCTGCGGTCTACACTAGACTATTATACCTTTTATAAATAAACTGCTGTTTCAACTTCGTATCCTTAATAATAAGAAATTTCATAAAGTGACATCCAATGCATAAACAAATTTAGCTTTTTATAGCACTCAGGAATTTTTAGAGTTCGATTTTTCTAATTACTTCATCGAAAATCTTGATTTAATCGTTAATACGACTTTGTGCCGCCTCGAAGAAATTGATTGACTGTAGGTCCTACGGATCGACGGATACTAGCTATTAACTCGTCATGACATAACAGCGGACTATATATTATATCTTATGCTTATAAATTTGTTAAACTAAATACTTATGTTGTGAAAATTTTTTTTAAACTAAATATTTATATCATTATAATACTTAAAAATACTTATAAATTGGTTAAACAAAAAACTTATTGCAAAAATACTTAAATTTGTTAACCGAAGTACTTATAATTTAAAAACATTTATAACAAAACAAAATACTGAAATTTGTTAAAAAAAAGTGTAAAAACACTTATAAATATATGAAACAAACTACTTATATTTTAAAAGTAATTAAAATTAACATAAATGAATATATAATAAATTAATTAAATAATAAATAAATTAATTAATTAAACTATATAAAAAATTGTAAAATATTATAATAATATCATTATACTAACGGCTTGTAAAATAAAAAATATACATTCTGTAACTATTATTTATCTATTTTATAGACGAAATATAAGAGCATAAAAATTAGGCGACGATAGGTAATGTACAGTTATGTATGTTTACTTACGATAAACTATGAATTAATATCATATCTTTTCTTTAATTTTGAATTTAGAAAATACCCGTAGGCGAGGTAAAATGGAAAGGCCAGAGGGCAAACAGGTCCAATGTCTAATTTTTAATTTTAAAGGTCCAATGTCTTAATTATTTAAATAATTATTCAAATAAATAATAAATATATTATGCATTATTTCATCAATGCAAAATATTATATAAACTTTATCAGTACATTTTTTACTGAGATAACATTGTATATAATCTTGATCTGGTATTTCGTCAGAAGTAATCATCAGCATAGTTGAAATATCTAATTAACTCTTCTCTTGTAAAACTGTGTGTAAACGTGTAAGCTTTTATCTAACTTAACATTAGCAATACATCTTAACATCTTATAAAACAATCAAATAAAGTTTACTTAAAAATAATATTAAGGTTTCGTAAACTGAACAACAGTGCTTACAACCAATAAAACTAAAAACCAAAGAAAATTCTTTAGTTATGGATTTTCAAACATTGCCGTTTATCTGGTTTTTGAATTATCGGTGGTGGACATTTCTACCCGCAGACCTTGAAGTCCCCGCTATACTTTACACGGTACATTATTAATTTTTGACCCAACTGTGAATATATATAACATTATAACCCTTTGTGTTGTTCGAATATGTGTTAAAAATTTTAAACCCATGAAAATAATTCTTATGAAGTAAAATGCTTGAACTCTGCATAATGCATTATGCACATGGAGAAAACAGTTATTGTCTTTAGTATTCAAGGTTATCTATGGTTTAATTGTTAAATAAATTTTACAAAATGCGAAATGTTGAAATTCTATACTGTTGAATTAACTCATTTCAGCCCCATAAACGATTCAAAAGTTCAGTTCATTTCAGAATCGTTTTTTAGTTATTTTTGTTAATATAACAATTCATTACAAGTCGAAAATTTTAAAAATATATACGGGTACTACAATGAATTAATATTATGTATAAATACAGCAATTTTTTTATTCGTTGCTGAAACTGGAATTTCTATGATCGAATCTATCCAAAAATTTGTTTTATGTGATGTATAACAATATTCAAACATAAAAGACTGCTGGACCTTGGGTGTGTCCTTTCCGATCCAACAATAAGAAATCCTTCGGCACTAAAATATCACAATACTCTTATAACCGGAAACGTTTCTCTGAATTTCTTATATCCATATCTTCTATTTACTGCACGCATTCCTGTACATTAAATGATACAATGTATTGCGTTTAATATTTTTGCATTTATGCACATTGCAAGACAGTATCCAATATTAGATTTGACCTTGCAGATTTCCGTATTTGTAATTACAAATATCACAAATATACTTAATTTGATGTGTTGGTCTCTGGAAGCATCGGAAAATAAATCACTGCCAATAATTCCAAACAATATACAAGATTCCACGATTTTTAAAGTTTTATGGCACATTATTGAAAAATTATGAACTTTTAAGTGCAACCTTCGGTGAACTTATGACTATTTTCCGATTGTTGTTGTTAATTTTTACTAATTTTCTCTCGTTTAAACTTTGAAACCGTAACCGTGAATAATATTTCTGGGACCACAATCAAAAACAATAACACAATTACTAGAAGTTTTTCAGAAATAAGACTTATTGTTGAATTATTTTGAAATTTAAAAAATTGGTCGACTTTGAGAGGCCTTCCTTAAAAAAAAATTTACTGAAGTGTGCGGACAAGTTTCATCGAAAATTGGTGCATTTAATCAGGATTATAAAATGATAAAATACTTGATAATTTTATTGTTGAAAAATTTCGACTAAAAAAATAAATCCTGAAAATCTATATAAATACATATTTCCACAATTTGATGCAGTATATAATTTGTAATCCATATCTTGGTTGCTCTAAATTACTTATTGATGAGCTATTCAAAATTACATAAATTACAATAGAATTAGTTTTCAATATCGACCAAGAAAATACAGACTCAAAAAAATTACACACCCTGCAATAGCAAATAGAATACGGTTATTTTTCTTTAAACGTTATGTGATAACATATTTATATAATAGTATGAAGCTTCCTTAACTAGAAAAATCGCATCATTAGCGCAACTATTATGAACACTACCATGATATTTTTACGTCCAAGTTACAGTTTCCTCCTTATTAAAATGAAACTTAATTTTAAAGCTCGATAACATTCTTCTATCTCTATATTGAATATTACATAACTGAAAACTTCATAGTCTGATTTATAGTCTATTTCTTGGAATGTGTGTATTTTTAAATCTTTTGTCAATAAAGATTCAATTTAAATTAATTTCTTGATATATGGAAAAGCCTTTTATCGATCTTGTCTTCACTATCTGGGTTAATCTAGTTTATCCGGTTCAAAAAGCAGAAAAAACTAGAGTAGTTTAATATCACATTTTATATTTATTTATAGATATCCGTGAGTTTTATGTCGCTATAGCCGATAATTATCGCGCGTCACAATGATTTAAGTTTTCATTAGTTTTAAGGTTTCCTAAGAGCTTTTAAAAAGAAGCTCTATACACTGTATTCTACCACTTACCACTGTTTTATTATAAATTTTACGATTGAAATAATTTGTATGACGGCAATAGCTCAATCGGTAGCGTGCCCGACTCACAGGCCATCGATCCTTGGCAATGACATAAAATTTGAAATGTTAAAATTGTTTATTTGAAATTGCACAGAAATATTAGTATGAAGTATAATAAAATAGTTAATTTCAAATTTGAATAGAATTTGATTTTTTGAGTTGAGTTTGAATAAAATTAGAAGTAAGAAGGCAAAGCAAGATTATAATTGGAGATCAGATTTAGAAGAAAAGAAAAATGAAGAAATTAGTTCTAAAGAGCAAAAAAAAATTGGGTAGTATAGAACATATATAAAAGATTGTATAGAATGTATGAAAGATAGTATAGAACTATGCCAAAGATAGTGTGGAATATATAAAAAAAGATAATAACAGGCGCTTTTCAATAGGATCTTAAACGATATTAAAATATTATTTTGTCTCGATTAAACATGTAAACCCTGTTATGCATAATATTGTCATAGCTACTGTCCCGAAAGCCGTTGCAATATACAGAACTGTGCAAGTCCGTCATTTTTGACATGTAATATATAACTATATTACATGTATACTATCATGTATTACATATATACTATCATGAAATTCAGGTCTGCGTTATTATTATCGACTAATATTAAATTTTATATATCTTAATTTTCTTCAAATTTATCAATGTTTGTTAATGTGTAATAATTTTTATGATTGCTAAATTGTTTAAATAATCATCTTGATTAATGTGAACAAATCACATATGGGGTTAGTTAAAACATACGAGAATAATATACAGAATGAATGCATTGTTTGTAAGCTATGGGCACATGCAAATTGTGTTACAGAAGACACTATATCTTTTATTTGTATTAATTGTTTGTTAACTTTGTTTTATGAAAAGTTAACTTTGTTTTATGAAAAGAATAACTTAGCAATATATCAATTTTCTCAAAAAGAATAAATTATCAGAGATATTATCATTTTTTGTCGTTAATACTTGCTCTGGTAGATGTTACAACAAGCCAAACACGGGGTAAGTTATAACACCGCACTATTTCTAGAAAATGATAAATTGTGAAATAATGAACAATATTTATGGAATTATTTGAATTCGATTTGGTAGAGGAATAGTTATAGCATATATTTATCTTTATATCGTAAAAATATGATCAGTCGATCTCAAGATATATTAATTAAGAAAAAATATTACAATAAGCCCCTAGCTGCCATATAGAATATAAGAAATGAAAATGAAATGTAGGTGGCTAAATGCTATAAGTGAGCAAATAATACATAAAAAAAATTAAATAATTTGCATAAGGGGACAAATTTTACCGAGGGCAGACAGCGAGGACTACTGCGTCATGGGTTATCTTAAACAATAGTAGATGTTTATAAATAGTTATGACAAAAAACGATATGAAACAAATGTTTACATTAAAAATAGTTATGATACTTCTATATGAAATATATTATTAAGATGAACATATATTCATTTTCTTCATCTTTAGATTAATTATTAAGTATATGTTGAAAAGGTTATTATAGTCCGAATTAGATTGAGTCAACAAAATAATTGCGAAATCAACGTGTTCGTAATAGCGAACGTAGATTAAGAAAATTGGCGTTTGTATTCAACTTGAGATACGTAAACATATGCTAAAAACTGCCATCGGATTCCAACAACTAAATAACCCGTAGTTATTAATCATTTCTAACATTCAAAAATAGTTATAGTATAGTAATAGTCATGAATAGTGTTTTACATTACTTTGTGTCTTATAACTTAATTTTTACTTGTCGAACTCGTGCATCGATTCAAGGTTGAACAATAACATTATATTACGAAAACAGATTTAGCTTGTTTATAGATTGTCATTAATGTACTGCAAAGGAACAATACGTGCCTGTGCCCCGGATTGCAAATAGCTTTAATATCGATGGCGCATTGATGAAGTTATATAAATTTATGAACGGTTATGAATTTATAAAGGTTATCAATTAAGGCTTATTTATTGATTACAGAAACGGATTACAATATTAAAATATAGATACTAGTAGAGAAAGGGTCGACGACTTAATGATCAATCGTATTTGTAGTGAAATGTCTAGTAAAAATCTGTGAGCAATTAGTTTTTTACCTTCATGTAGGGTAAGTTCTAAAGGTTTCTGAACATTTTGGTATGCCTTAAAAATACTTGATGTATGTGTGTATATGTATGTATGTACGTATGTGTGCGTGGGTGTGTGCGGATACAATTTTTTATCGACGATTTTTAGAACACGGTTCAACCGATTTGAATGATTCAAAAAATAGATTTCTATTGATAAAGAGACGTGCTGATTAGTTTTTGGCCAAGACAGGTGCAGTCGTTTCGAAGATACGGGCCAAAAAGTGCAAAAATGGTAATTCCGTTTTTGAGCGTCCGATCTCAATAATTTAAAAAACACTTTACTTGTATTTACTGGTTAGATTTTGGAAAGGCAGGCCCAGCGGTTTTAGAGATCGAATGAAAAATGTAAAAAATATGCTATTTGGCGGCCAAAAATGTACATCTAAATATGAGATATTTTATAACGATTTTAATAATAAAACATTTCGTTTACACTTTTATGGGTTCCGTACCAAGATTCATAAAGTTTGTTAGACTGCAACGCGTTCCGATATTTCGTTTCTAGAACAGTTACGCAGCACGATTGCTTTGAAAAAAAAAAAAAACATTTTCAATTGAATTCAAATCTCAAAATAAAAAAATAAATTTTCCAAGAGTCAATTTTTTTCAGAAATTTCAAAATTCTCAAAAATATATTTTTTTCTAAGCTTTAAAAAATCTTAAATGTTTTTAAAATTTTTAGTTTTCCGCACGGAAAGTACCAGCAATTTGTCTCAAGGCACGATGCCATGCACCACTAGTTACTTTATCATTTGGCCGAAATATCATTAAAAATATACGACAGTGTACCTTTTTCTAACTTACTAAATCATTAATAAATCAAAGTGATCCCCATCAGTGTAAATGATATGAAATGTCAATCGCGAAATATGCTAGTGCATTATGAAAATGCAAATAAATATTTGTTTGAAGGAAATTGGTATTTTGTATACCACATTCTTTTAAAAGAAATATGAAAGGGCTTATAAATTGTTTAAATACTACAGTGGGGCTAGTTTTGTATGGAAATAAGCCCAAGAATTGATCGAGAGTCAAATTATTTAGATGAAAATTATCAAAGTGAACAATTAAAATCATGTTTGGTAAACTCTGCATAAAATATCCGCATATTTTTTTACAATAATTAAATAGCAATCAGAAAAAAAAATTCTATAAGCTATTGTGTTGATTATTAGAACTCCAGTAACGGTACTGGAGTTCTATATATATATATATATATATATATATATATATGACATGACGGAGATCACCCCAGTGGGCTACTCCATTTTAATGCATTAGATCGAAGGTAATGGATCTTTGTCAGTAGAAATAATTACTATATCATCTGAAAAGGTTCCAATGGTTTTGATTGTATCTTCCAAAACCGGAATGTCTCTTGTATATAATACATATAATAAAGGTCCCAGAGCGCTGCACCGTGGAACACCTGCTTCAAAAACGCGAAAATTAGAATAATCAGTACCAATTTTTGTGCGAAATTGTCTGTTCTGTAGATACGACTGGAAAACATGATGGTATTCGGGCAACAAATTATTAATTTTCGTTAGGAGTCCTTCATGCCACACTTTATCGAAGGCTTGCTTGACGTCTAGAAACGCTGCAGTACAGTATTCCTTTTTTCCAAACCGCATAAAAATCAAATTCAAAAGAAGGTTCAAAGAAGTTCCGCATAAAATGTCAAATTCAATAGAAGTTTAACTAAAGTGACAGATATTGCAAATTAAAATTCGTTTGATGTAATATGTATAAGCACAATAATTCATATAACATTAAAATCGATTTAATTATTCATGATAAGCAGGGCCGGATTTAGAAATTTGGCGCCCCGGGGCACTGACAAAAATGCCGCCCCATCTCTGAAATTTTACGAACTTTCGAACTTTTTTTTAAAGCAATCGCGCTGCTTCAGCTGCGTAGGGACAAGATATAGAAGCGCGTAAGCGCCGCGTCGCAGTCTAACAAATAAACAATGTTACATAACGCATATAAATGTAAACAAAATTTATGCTTATATAATATTTTTAAAATATCTGATAATTTCTCTTATCTGAAAAAGCAGTTATTTATTCTGCAAATTTTTTTGGATGATATTGGACGCTTTTTTTCTCAAAAACTGAATTATCATTTTTGGCATTTTGGCCCGTATCTTCAAAACAGTTGGACCTGTCTTGACCTATAACTAATCAGCACGTCTCCTTATCAATAGGAATTGAATCATTTAAATCGGTTGATCCGTGTTCTCAAAATCGACTTGAATAATTAAAAAATATTATATTTGCATTGATGGGGAGACGTGCTGATTAGCTTCTGGCACAGGCAATTACGAAAAATGGTAATTGAGTTTCGATATTTCTTCTCTGAAACAGCTACGCAACACGATTGCTTTGCAAAAAGTTCATAATTTTCAAAAAATTTCAAAATACAAAAAATGTGTTTCAAAAGACTTTTTTTTTATTTTTCAAAAAATTTTAAAGCTCTATATAAAATGTAATTTTCAGTACCATATGTTTCACTAGTTTATATTTTTTTTCGACACTATAAGCTTGGAAGAGCACAAATTCGTCATTTTAAGAGGGCTCGAGAACTGAGGAACATATTTTTCTTAAACTTTCAGCTTGTTTACGGATCTTTATATTAGCCAAATTGCCAAATTTAATAACTTAAGTTATTAATTTATTTTAATATTTGATAATTTACGTTCGGAGAGGGAGGCAAGGCAAAATAATAAATTTTAGTTATCGATTATTTCAAACCCAAATTTTGCATTGCAATCGTATTATGTTTTGTTAATTATATTTCTTGAAATAAAAAATGTTAAAAAAAGCTGATTATATTGTATAGAATTTTCTTCTCGCTATCTAAATTTTGCCGCCCCCCAAAATTTGGGCAGTAGCCCCGATTGCCCCTACTGTAAATCCAGCACTGATGATAAGCATTGTAGAGATTTGTGCTTTTTATTTATGATTATTTATAGCTGACTTTCCGTCCATTTATGGTTGTCATATAAATTAAAAATTTAAATCTATTCAAAATCAATAGAATCTCTCCAAATCTCTTCGTGGCTAAAATTGCCTTCAATATTGCGGTTGTGCTTTTTATGGAGTGCATACCAATATTGCTAAGTAAACAGAACTACATAATACTTTAAAGTGGAAATTTGCTGTCGAAAGGCTTAATTGAAGATATAAAACTACGCGTTATATAAATATTCATGTTGTGCCAAGTGTTCGAATATTTTATTCGCAAAAACGGCGTACATTCAATATCATTAATAATAGGAATAATGTTGAATAAATATTTTAATTGATTTATTTTGTCTACACGCTTAAATTAAAATATTATTGTAGTTACATGGTACCATATAACTAATAAAAAAAATATTAGATATTTTTTTATATAATAAGCTTTAATTTAGATTATTATTTAATATATATGAATTTTAAAACAAAGTAGGTCAACAGATATTTAAAAATTGATATAAAAATGAACAAATTTGAGAATCATTCAAGAAATTTTAGAACGATTAAAGATGCAATATTGCTACAAATATGAACAGATAGAAAATGTAGTAATTTACCAAAAGCCAAAAGCACTAGCAATTAGATGTTAACCAAGTTTTCTTCGATTTTTCAGCTCGTGTTTGCTCTCTATTTCAAAATAGAAAATAATCTTTATTTACTGGTATGCAATATTATTTATGATATGATATTTTTTGAAAACATTTAATATTTTTCGAATATGTCATACAGCTAAGATACAGGAAGTTCCAGTAATTTGCCTTAAGGTATGACGCCATACAACACTAGTTTCAGTTTTTTTTCGTTATAACTACATCAGGTTATTAATTTTTCATTATGATATTATTAAATTGTTGCATACAGATTTTTTTATTTTTTTCAACTCTCTATATTTAACTTAAAATTAATTTGACAGATATTTGTATCTAAAAGATGATTTGCATATATATTTTTTATCCTTCTTGAGCTTTCCACTGATTTAGACTAAACAATCATATTATTCATAAACAAACCATGAAATAAAAAAGCACATCGATTGCCTTATGTTGCTGTAATTATAATTATATAATAAATTGATTTAATAGTAATTATTCGATTTAATATTTATTTTTGCTAATTAATATTTATCATAAATTTGATTTATCAAGATAATGTTTGCCTTAATTAGAATAAGCATCGTCGATTAAATTAGTTCAAGTGGCAGAAAAAATCATCGTGAATATTAATTGAATGCGACCTATTGGCCTCTTATCTGTTTTCAAGAATTCTTATGAGATGGACAGATTATATAGTAAAAAATACAGTTAAGTGCATTCGTTCAACACTAGAGTGGTTGAATTGAAATTTCGTTCAAAACTAGTATTAACTTCCCGTAGGGTAATTTTTCAAAGTACTGAAAAATGTTAACACATTATCAAACATTTCTTTGGTGAAATTAGTTAAATAGAAGAAAGCTTGGAATATCATTAGCATCATTATCATTTTCTATACCATAAGTAGGATGTTGGTTTCTATCGCGACTATGTATTAGGCTGGCATCTAAGTAAGTCCGGCTTTCACCCTTAGATGGTTTCAATTGTAAAATACCATTTGTTATTGGATGTATAGGCAATTCAGCTGTCAACATGAAAAAAAATTTTTTTTGATGATTGTGTAGTTTTTGTTTGGCGGATTTTTAAAGATGGAAAATGAAATCGAATTTGTTTGTCATATTTTGCTCATTAATTACTGAATCCTTAAAAACAGTGTTGTTTTAATTGAATATGAAAAACGTTATGATCGTCCCTGTTCAAGTTGACTAAGAAGGAATCGTCTCCTTTAACTGTTATTACAACCGACCGATCAATTCTGATGTCATTAAACAACTATCAAAATTGAACAATGCAGTTGAAAAAAAAAACATTATTGACATCACATATTTTTGGCCACTCGGCAAAAATTATTGAAGCTTGGTTGGGATGCTTTGCCACATCCACCATATAGTCCTGACTCTGACCTTACGCCATCTGATTACTTTTAGTTTTGATCTTTACAAAACTTCTTGAATTAAAAAAAATAATGGTGTCAAAATGCCTGATTAAGTTTTTTACTAATAAAAGCCAGGAATTTCATGATAGTGATATAATACTGCTGCTTGAAAGATGACAAAAAATATAATAAAAATGGACAATGCATTTCAGAATAAAGTTATTTAGTTTCATAAAAAATATATTTGATTTTCTAACAAAAATCCGCTCTTACCTAGTTGCTAACCTGATAATTGCTGATACTTACAATAAATTCTTTATTCACATAATTAATTCATTTAACTGAAATAAACAGAAAACTTGTTCTTAATAACAACACTTGTTCAATCATAATTAAAAAAATAAGATACATGTATGTGAATGGTAATTGACTGGCTGAAATGCATAATTTTAATTACAATGTTAAATTGTTAAATAAATAGATATTAAACGATCACCGTGGCGGATGCTTAAATATAAATGGACGACATTCGTTCGAGAACGTTAGAGATCAATAAAAAGTTGTGATATATTTTTAATATTTAAGACATTAATTTAATATTATACTAGTGCCACCACTAAAGAGATGAACTTTCGGTTGCTTTGCTGAAGGATCAGGGATAAAATTCTAGTTGCCGCAAAAATAACAATTGTTGAAAGCCGTTAGTTCCGGTGTATTTTTAATATCTTTCTAATTTCTTTTATCAATAACAATCACAACATTAACTACATTTTATAAGTTATTTTGATTCACATTATTATAAATGTAATTATAGATAGTAGTTAAGCGAGTGGGTAATTACTATTAGATACATATTACTGGATCAAATTAGTAGGCTATAATTATTTATGTCCTTTTAAAAAACATAGCAGCAGAGCAACGAGTGAATTGGAGTGTTTTTCTAATTTGTGATTATGATCATTAAAAAGTCTTTGATATATAGCACATTAAGATCATCGCGCAGATTTAAATTGGTAACGTACCAGGGTGCATATGTCATCATTCTAAGTAGTTTTCATTGTTGGTTGTTGGCTGTTGTACTAATATTACGTTAGATTTGCTAGAGTCCAAAAGCTCTATTCATATTATTTTATTTTAGGTGCCATTTTTGAATTATGTCCAATAATTCTATAAAGTTCTCTTACTCTGGGTTTGATAGATTTAATTTTTGTCTGGATTTAATATGTATTTTTTTAGTAGGTACAGAATAATTTCATACTACTTCTTTGAAAATAATAAAAGTAATGTATATATTTTTGTTTTATAATATAATGTCCGAACGAACTTCACTTAACGTACATTTTATTTTTGATAGGTTAATCGCGACTGTTGGTATCTATACACATTAGATCATGGTTTGCAAGACAAACTTGGTCTTCAGGATACCAACGATAGGTCTATCGGCTGGAACGGCTGCTGGAAGCCGAAATCCATCGATGTGGACCCAGATCAAACAATTGAGATCCTCATGACTGAATTGGACCCGAAAGTCATGTCTATTTTCACAAAGGAATCTTGCACAACCGCCGCTGAGGCTACTGAGGTCAGATTAGTTTTATAGCAATAATTTATATTATTTGACGTCGTTTACACTTAAATTATATACAATAGAATCTCACCAATCCTGCTTTATTAAAAACCAGAAGGTGCCGGATTATTTGAATGTACGGATTATTGGATTATAGAGAAAAAGTAATAATTTTTAGTATATGATTTTAGAAATAGCGAAAAAATTTCAGCCAATGTTCATAAAATTGTTCAGAGCTTCGGTCGCCGGGGGTGTTCGATTATTGGAGGTGTCGGTATATCGAAGGTGCTGTATTAGATTGAGATTCTACTGTATATAAAAAATATTGCGAATATATTATATCTATTTTTATTAGAATGCTACATTCGAAGATGTAAATGTTTCATGGCAATTTAAGGGGGTATTCTAGTGTAGAGCAATGAATTTTAAGTCATTTTTAAAGTGTAGTAAAAGAAAGTGTGAAATGAATGTTTTACTATCCATTTTTTTACCACTTGTTTATTAATATTATTAAAATTCAAAACAAAGATTAAAAAAAAAGTTGAAAATTGAAAAAAACTGGCAGTTGATGAAGTGGGGGTCTCCAAAAATTGGCACCTCAGTCTTGCCATAATTTCAGCCCTCCTATAACCATCCGAAATAAAAGAAATAAAAATATCATTAATCTACAATGATGTCGCAATCGCGCGAACTAGCGATGAGTAAAAATTATTTTTTTTGCAAATTGCGACTGCTTGAAAAAAAGTGTCCTTTTTTAAACTGTATTTTGAGTTTCTCGAATTTTTTAAAAATAGTAAAAATTGGAATTTGGGGATAATCCTAATTCGGGCTACAGATAGAGTCTATAAACAAGACTCTCTGAACTTTTCAAGAGAATCGGTCAAGTAGAACTCGAGAAATTGTGGCAACAGTACTGAAAAAGTCTGTTCTGTGAAAAACGCATTTAAAGTTTTGCGTGAAGTTTTTTGCTGTCAAAGTCATAAAATATGTTATATTAGGTTGTCAAATATCTCCCTTCCGCTTTTTTGCTCTTCGTTTATAATACAAAAAGGCGGAAGGGAGATATTTGACAACCTATTACTTTTTTATTTAATCTGCCATTTCTACTTCATGCATCGGACCTTCTTCTACTTCAAAAAAACTATTTTCTGCATTTCTCTCTTCCAATCGAGCAGTTCTAGCAGTTCTAGTCTCCTTTGAAGCGTTGGATGTACGTATTTCAGATCGTTCAATCCGGGAGTTGCCTCGTCTTACAGCAAATGAATGAGTTTCTGGCCTAATTGCTTTACCATAAGGGTCATCATTTTTAAAATCGGAAAGAAACCTTCTTTGAATACGCAAACAGCAATAAATGTTGCTATTTCAATTACCCTAGATCGGGAATGAATGTTTCGGCGCGAAAATCCAAATCAACAAGTTTAGAGACTAATTATTGTTCCGAGTTTCTGAACCTAAACATCGAATTAATAATTCATTTGACGATAAACTGTCATAAATGGGCCTAATGACTTGCTAATTCCATTTGACCGATTAGACCCCGCCAAACCAGTTTGGTGACAGGGTTAGTAAAATGTCTATATCTCCGAAAATAATTCATTTTTTTCAAAAATCTTCTCGTACCCATATTCCTACAAAAATAATCGATTTTTTTGAAATTCTACACTAGAATACCCCCTTTATTTATTCTTTATAAATTATTCAATATAGTATTATAGTAGTAGTTTTTTGACAAGGCTTTAATAAACTTTTAAAAAATTTTGTGTTATTTTATATGAGCGTAGTCTAAATCTAAGACCCAAGTTATAACTTAATAAAGTATACGTTAATATATTAATATTATGGGAAAGCATAACAACTAAGCTTGTAATGAAATATTTAACAAATTTATAGCCTAATATTTGATTATGAAAAAGTATACAAACACGTGTTCTTACAAGTCATATATGCTAGTTATGCATGATACAAAAAATCTAAACTTTCTCAAATATTAGCTAATAATATTTATTTCTTATGTAATTGTGAAAACAGTTTTCTATTATCGATTTGTAAATATTTTTATCGAACTATTATTTATCAAATGTATAATTTCATCAGTTGAAATTATCAGTCTACATTTTTGTAATCTCTCGTTTGTGTTAAACAGTTTCGAAAGATTGAACTTCAGAACCGTTTGATATTGACTTTAGCCCGATCAATTAATATATTTATATTTATAATTATTTTAAATAGAGATGTTATCAAAATCAAATAACATTTAGTATTTATTGATTGACCTTTCTTCTAATGACAAATATTTCCGACTGAGAATGAAAAGAGTGCGTTATCTACTTTTACGCGTATTAGATTGACATTATGCAATTGGTTTTATTAAATAAATATTTGATTAATTTATAGATTTTATAATTAACCTCTCAATCTACGGTCAATTACAAAAACTTAAATTAGAGTTGTTTTGTTTAAATTATAATTAATGAAATATCACTTTTACAATTATTTGTATTGAAGTAATTCAAAATTTTATTACTTTCTGATCTAGTTTTTTTTATTACAGAAATCGGGGATTCATAAGATTTTACCGAATATGGTGATCGACGATTTTCTCTTTGAGCCTTGCGGCTACTCTATGAATGGTATTGCTAAAAGTGTAAGTAAATATTTATAATATAGTATTTTTTATACTTATACTTCTTATCTAAATATGCCTTTATTACATTATATTACTTATTCTGCTGCGTAGAACGGAGCAGATATTTCTGAAGTAAGTACAATTTTAGTATAAAACGAATTATTTGATGGCATGGAATAAGTGTGTCGAGCCCGAAGACAGTTTTGAACTATTTATTTTTCAAAGTCAATGTTAAAGAATTATCAAAACAAATCACGAATTTATTAATTTTGCTTCTTACGAACGAAACATCGCTCATTATCAGCCAACGTACCCTACGCTTTGACACTCTTGTTATGAATGAATAATTAAAAAATTAAATTATTTAACAGTTACTTTGAAAAACTGCCTTTGTTATTAAAAACATAATTAACTGATGATTATATTCAATTATAGCTGCCTCCACAGAACTCAATTATTGCAGCAAAAATCGGCATCGAAAGATTTGTATATATTACTAATTTCCTTCCCTCATATAATATCTTCGTGCAATTTATTAATGATAGTTTTTAAATATTATGTTTTTTTTAATTATTTAGGGATATTATATGACGATTCATATCACGCCAGAAGAAGAATTCTCTTACGTTTCATTCGAAAGCAATGTTTCTGCTGCAAATTACGCTGAAATAATTAGTCGCGTAATCGATACCTTCAGACCTGGAAAGTTTGTGGTGACCATCTTTGCTAATAAGGTGAGTTCTTAATACAATTGAATGAATTTATGATTAAATTAAGGGAGTATTCTGGTCTGAGATTAAACAAAATCGTTTTTGTTTTTTTTTCGCATATTTTCAAAGTTATTTTCGGATTTATAGCTGTTTGACTACGAGGATTCTTCTCGTTTCAATCGGATATCCACGATTTCCCAATCCCTACGGCACTTTTTTTCAGCATGAACTATCTCATCTCTAAATTTTGATTTTTCCAATTATTTAAAAATTCGAGAATATAAAAAAAAGTTGTAGAAGAATTATTTTGCTCTCAGACAGTCGCTATTTTGTTAAAAAACGTTTTTTTAATATGTCCGTAGTTCATACGATAGCGACATCAATATAGTAAAAATTTTGTTTGCTCTTTCATACGATTATACAAAGATCACATTCAAATTCTTGACCAGAATATCCCCTTAGTTTGTTAATTGTAAGTTGATACTTTGAAAAGTTTAGATTATCATAATTCCTCCTGTAATTTCTGCTCCATTGTATTTTTACTTTGATTTAGCATTTTAATCTAAAAATGATTTTTTTTCAATATATTAACATTCAATTGTATACTGTTTTCAGAATTCTGCTGCCTCTGGCGCCCCCCGCGAGTTGGAGAAGGTGAGTTCTTTCGGTGACTGGGTGAGACGTGACTCTCATTTCTGTCGCTTCGCGCGTTACGATTTCACCTACGCGCTGTTCTCTAAATTCCCGAGCTGAGGGTCGTGGTGTCCGCCCCAATGGAGGGCCAACGCGCGGGTTGTGTACCGCGATTTTTCCCACACCTTTCCCCAATCCCTATCTCATTCATTCCCTTACCATGACCGCAATAAATATATGGTCTTTCACAATTCGGCAGACTTCGAGAGACAGCGCTTCCATGACCACTATTTGTTTTATCGGTATATCCTGTTATCATTAAAACCATTTCGTCGCGTGTACGACGATGTGCTCGTAGACGCGCCGAAATCACTTACTAACTTCCATCAAAATTCATTAAACAATTATTTAGAATCTAAGCACTTCCCAATTATAAGAGCCAGTTATTATGGCGTATACTACAACATTCTATTTTTAAATTATCATTCTCGTATTCAAATACTGTGGGCTTACATCGTAAAGCATTTGCTGCAGCTCATAGAAGTGTACATTTATAGCGTCGTCATTTGCTCACCACTGGTCATGTTCTCGTGGTGGCGCAACAAAATATCATGAGATTTGCGTGCCGAAACAAACCTTGATTGTTGGTAGCGGGTAGTTCTGTTGGCTATTAATTTTTCAAACTTTATAATTTCCTATGAGGGTGATTGTAAAGATACAAAAATGAGGTTTAGTAATAACAAGCAAAGCAATTTGCCAATAATTTCACCAAGTAGGTGATGTTTGTTGCAATCATTTTATATATAAATTGCAATGAAATAAGAAGAGTCAAATTGCAAATTATTATATAGACCGCATTTAACATGAATAGTGATCTGACATCAAGGTTTGTAAATTTATAAGAATTTTAGCCTTTTTAGGCTAACGCTCCTTAGAGCTAATCTTTAAAGCGCTATTACAAGAGTTCCTTTTTACTTGCAATTTCAATTGAAAATAACATCTTATGGAATATAACATTCCTCAAGTGATATAGATTACTACTTTTGTATTAAAAAAGAAAATGAGTTATTTGTTTGTTCTATTTCTTTTTTATTATAAGTAAAATCACTTAGTGCAAGTGGTTTAAGTTTAATGAACTTTATTCCTGTTATATTTCAAATATATATCAAATTAAATTTAATATTACATAGTACAACTTATTGAATCTGAAATTTATATAAATGTTTGCATAATGAAATATTACTGTGTAACTTGAATTTAATTTCTTGAAATTTAAACTTACCGAGTCCTGTCAATCGATTTAGAATTGCCATGGCTCTGTAAGACATGCTCATAAAATCTTATATGTTATTAAATATAAATATAAATTAACTTAGATGTGAATTTTAAACAAAGAAAATATTTGTTTCTATAAATTGTTAAAAATTCTGAAAATGTTAATTTTAAATTTTGATCTTCACACATATTTGATGTAATTTTAGTATCGAAAAATTGTAGTCATATCTAAATTTTGGATATTGTATCTCAACAGGAAATATAGAAATAAAATTATATATGAAAAAATGCAACTATGCTTTTATTATGTTTCATATTCAAAATCATACATTCTTTGAATGTAGCTCATATCAAACATTCTGTTTGGCTTAAGAGTTGGAGCGTTGTAAAAAGTGACTTGCGGAGCAATAAAATTTGGCTCTTCATCTCCTACAAAGTTTTCAATGTCCAGCACTGGGTCATGTTTATGTTTTGTGAAAGGTGCAGGTTTTGAAGATGTAGGAATATTGTACTCATTTGTTAGACAAGAATTGCTGATATTTAAAGATACCAAATCTTTATATAAGTGTGCCTCGACAGGAAAATTTAGTTTCTTGGTGACCTATTAAATAAAATTCAATCTGAGTAATTTAATTGTTTGTCTTATGGAAAACTTTGTAATAGCTGCATAAATATTCACAGTTTTGATAAACATTTATAGTCAACCCTCCGTCAGCATGGCACTGTTCGAACGCATTTCCCCTACTACTAAAAATGCTACATCGCTCCACTAACACGGACATCCTATTACAAGGTCTTCGTTTAACAGGCCATAAGTTCTTTGCGCAACCTATGAATAACTCTACTAACTAGATATTAAAGGGTGTTAATATAATTTGTTGTTAACATACCAGATTATATCCTAGACAATATAATAATTATATCATGGGCTATATTATAGTATTGTCCTGTCGTGCCAGAACACATTCCATAGCAAATTTTACTTACTTAAGTGTTACTAAACAAATGTTTTGATCTGTCATCGTGTTGAAAAAAAGTAGGGAAGAATTAAAAAGAATGTGTATATCTGTTGAAGATAAAAATCAAATTATAACTCAGAAAGTAGAGATAAATTATCATTTTTTGCAACATCAAGGTATTTGAATTATTGTACAATTTGAACATTAAAATAAATTACCCTACGGGAAGTTAATAATTACAAATGAAAATAAATCTGTCCCCAGGAAACATGAGAAAACCATCCATAAAATAAACTTATGAAGGCATGAAAACGTTTGAAGTGACTACCTCGTTGAAGTAATTTTTAAATAGTGTACTATACTGTCTATGATATTTTGTCCATACATGTCATTTTGTCCATATTACCCTTACTACTAGTTGTATTAGTTGTATTGTATTCCTTGGTTTCCACATAACGATAAAAATGATGCAGTTCCCATACAACGTGATAGCAAGTTTCCATAGATCACAGTACAAATTAGCCTGGATTGTATGTTAAATGTGAATTTTTATACAGGCAACGGAAGGTTGACTATAAATGATTTTCCCAAAGGTATTTTTATTTAATACAATTAAACAAAATCATATAATATATATCTGTATATTATCAGTACGACTTACATCAACATCCGTTTCTGCTAAAAGTTTTTCTTTATTAGATTTTGATAAACATGGATCTTTGTTTTGTTTAGCTTTAACATTTTCAAAGATAGCTAAAGTGGAATTTAATACTGGTTTGTTTAAATAATTTGATGGCGAAGTTGAAATTATTGGTTCTCTTGTAGCTTTTCTATAGGCATCTTCTAATTGTTGCATATTAGACTCACTGACAAAATCGTAGTCTCGTTTTACATTTGATTTATCTTTTGTCACTTTCTGTTCACAGTTTCTTACTAATACTTTTTTGCAAGACTTAGAATTCATTGTTGAATGTTTCTTGTAGTTGACAAATAATTAAAATTGTATGTGAAATAAATGATTTCAACCTAATACATTTTTAGTTTCAAATTCAACTTCACAAATAACGACAGTAACATAACCTAACAAACTTGACATTTCATTCACAGTACAGTGTTACCAGAGCACAAAAAATTTAACGTTCAGTAGCAGTCAGTACGAACGCGTTAACTTTTACGTTTAGTACGAAAAGGTATTTCTATAAGTAGTTATTTTGTTTGTCTCAACTCTTCATTGTCAAATCAAACTAGCTGTAAGTGGAATTCTGTCTTAAGGCAATTGAGGCATCGTGCCTTAAGGCAAATTGCTGGAACTTTCCGTACCAACAATTATTATTTTTTTAAAAACTATTAACTTTTTTGAAAAAAATTTACTTCGAAAAAATTAGATTTTTGAGAAACTATAAATTTGACAAAAATTTACTTTTTTTTTTAAAAAAAATTTTTTTGAAAAGAAAAATGTTTTCTTCATTTTGACATATTTTGGAAATTCTGAACTTTTTTTCAAAGCGTACTGCTTGAACTGCATAGAGACGTAATGTCAAAGCGCGCGCAAGTGCCGCGCCGCCGTCTGACGCATAAGCATTGGTACGGAACCCATAGAAATGTAAAAAAAATATACTTATTGTTAAGATCTCTATAAAATAATTTGATGTGCATATGTCTAATGATCATTTTTAACCGCCGAATGGCATTTTTTTTACTTTTTTCATTAGATCTCCGAAACCGCTAGAGCCTTCATGAAAATTTGATCAATTTTTCATCTTGTCAATACAATTGAAATGTTTTTTGAATTATTCAAATCGGACGCTCCGTTCTCTTAAAAACTGAGTTACCGTTTTCGGCACTTTTTGCCCCGTATCTTCGAAACGGCTAAACCTGCCTCTGCCAAAAACTAACCAGCACGTCTCCTTATCAATACGAATCGAATGTTTTTTGAATTATTCAAATCGGTTGATCCGTGTTCCCGAAATCGTCGACGAAAATTTGTACCCGCACACACATACATACACGCACACACATACACACACACACCTACTCACACACACACACACACACATACATCCATTTTTTCTAAGGTATGCCAAAATATTCAGAAATCTCTAAAACGTAAAGATATATAAAAATTTTCATTTTCGATTTTTTTGCGATTACTATAACTTGCTCTACGGGAAGTTAATTAAGGAGTTAAATAAAATTGTATAGAAAGATTGTTCTAGTTACAAAACGTTTGGCTAATAGTTACAAAACGTTTGGCTAACTTTTGCTATGAGTGATATAGATAATAGTAAAGACTGTGGTGGTATAATTTCTATGAAATCAAAAGTGTTTAATCAATTTTGATCTTTTATAGACTTTGGAAATTATATATACTTACACTGCAATATCATGTTTTGCTTGGATTAAGCAACCATTTCTTACACTTACGTTAGTCAAATAAAAGAGTATGTGACATTTAACTTAACGAAGGAGAAGTTTGTTTTCGCGAAAAATATCCGATTTTTTAATTTAATGTTTTCTCGGCGTTTCAAGTCATTCTGACCCGAATGAGGCCAAATTTGCAATAAATATGTGTGTGTGTATGTATGCAAGCCGATTTTTGACTTTTCGCCGACGATCTTTCAAAAATAGGTGAACCGCGGATTCGAAGTTATCTCAATACGACCGTTGTCAATTTTGCGCGACGATCGGCTAAGCCGCTTTTTTGCTGTAATTAGCAAAAGAGTGTACTAGTGGGGCGCATGGCATCGTGCCTTAAGGCAAATTGCTGGAACTTTCCGTACCGTAATTAAAAATTCGAGGCATAAAAATAATCAATAAATTGTTTTGAATAACTTCAAATAGATTATTTGTTATAAATACATACTGGAAATTTATATTTTTTTTCAGTCGCTTATTGAGCGACGAGCGTATTCTACAAACAACTTATGTGTATGCTTACAAGTAATTTCTTAAATTTTTTTAAGTTTGATTTGTTTGATAAATTTGAAATTTTTTGGATTTTTTTTTTCAATTTGAAATTTATTGAAAATATCTGATTTTTTTAATATCTGATTTGAAAATTTTGATTTCTTTTGAGAATTTTTGAAACTACGAAATTTTTTGTAAAACCATTTTTTGCACACCATCTACACAAGCAAAAGTTTTTTTGAATTAATCTGATGACCATTTTTACACCCTTGGCGTACCATAACTCCGGAGTACCAATTTTATTTTCAATAATACAAATCGGTTATTCCATACTGTCGAAATTGTCGAGGATATTTGTTTGAACCATATAAATAATCTTAAAATTAAAAATATTGGTACGGAACCAAAAAAAATGATACAAAATGTGTACACATTATTAAAATATCTATGAAATATGCGATAATTTGATGTGAATATTATATGTCTAATGAACATTTTTGACCGCCAAATGGCTTTTTTAACTTTTTTTTTATTGAGAGTTTCTAACCGCTGGACCTGCCTTTCCAAAAATTTAAATAGTTCTTTGTTTAGTCACAATTTTTTATAAATTAAAAAATCAAAAACTCTTCAAAAGAAATTGATTTTTATTGACGTTTGGGGTTTCGCCATGGTATTGAACGATTTTAATCGGAATTTAGGCCGGTTTTGTTTTGTAGGTAGCTACTGATTACAGTTGATGTCTACACTTAAATAAAATACATTTTTAGAACAATAAATAGATAAAATGAAATGTGTTACATATTAATCAATTATTAATTAATACAATTTCAGATATTATATGTTGAAAACGAGAATGTTGTTTTTGAAATTAGCAGTTGCAATAGTTGCATAATTAATCTGAATAGATGAATCTCTATCTGTGTTAACATCTCGTAGGGTAAATCATAGAAATTGTAAAAAAATCGAAATTTGGATGCAGTTAAGTCTCTATGCAGTTAAAGCAGTACGATTGCTTCGAAAGAAAAGTTTAGAATTTCCAAAATATTTCAAAATAAATTTTTCTTCAAAAAGTCTTTTTTTTGAAAAAAGTAAATTTTTGTCAAAAATTTATAGTTTCTCAAAAATTTTTTCAGAATTTTTTTTTTTCAAAAATGTTAATCTTTTTTAAAAAAAATAATTTTTGGTACGGGAAGTTCAAGCAATTTGCTTTGGCTCACGATGCCATGCACCACATAGCTGATTAAGTTATTATGTATACGTATCGGGAAGTTCATGTTACTTGTCTTATTATTAAGGCAAAATGTTACTTTTGAGTTATTGGGTTTTTTAACAATATATTAATTGTTTCTAAAGTTGAAAAATATAAGCACCTTTTATAAAATATACTGTTGCAGAAAATGTTTATCGTAATATTTACACGCAATAATACATTAATTCTCACAAGTAGTTATGTCATTTTCACCAACAGCAAATCAATTACCGCGCAGGCGCCCTTTTAGGATGTTCATGAAATGTATTTTACAAGAACACAGACACGTATGAAGCAACATGTTGATTCAGTAATCCAAAAACAGAAAATCAAAATACTTGTTTATATTAATTATTTCGTCGTTTTATTCATTCAGTTCTGAATATTAAGATGATAACCGTTGATAAAGCCATCACGCCTAAGGGTGGAATACTTGGGAGTGAGTACAACATATTTATTTGTTAATATTGTATTATAATAATAATTAGTTAAATAACATTGTTTTTATTTTAATGTTATGTATTTATAGTGTGTTCGATATTGATTAAAATGTGCAATTGTCGTAAATCTTCTAACGGGCATTAGGATTCTCAGCATGAATCCTAAATAAGCCAAGACCACCTGTTGTTTTGTTGACGTCATTGCATTTTGACTTCATTAAATGAAAATTCGTTTATAATTAACCTTAAAACGTTTTATGTTAAATTAAATGAATCATACAAGGATTGTTTAAATAAATGGTTGTGTGATTTTAAATTCCCGAAGTATTAGTTTATGATTTAGATGTAAAATCTAAATTGTTAATTTTGTTTTCTTTATGTTTCAAGGCATTCTGAATCGTTTGACACCAATATTGGAAAAGCATGTTTTTGTATGTATCTGAGCCGTACTTGTTGTTTTTTTAAGTAATTTTTTATAATATTTGCATCATTTTGAAGTAAAACTTCTTTAGGCGCAACTAGGGTGTAAATCCGTACAAATGCAACGGAAGTCCGTTACGCACGAACGGTCCGTCGTTCGCTCTCGATAAGATCATTTCTATACGGGTCGATTGTGATTAGTCGTCGTGTATGTAAATGGAGATCTGTCGTTGTATGCGTAACGGCATCAACGTTGTATGCGTACTGATATCAACAAGGAAATCGGCATAGATAAATGAACATTTTACATCGTAGTACAAATCTTGATTTAATGAAAAATACCTAAATCAGAAGAATATTTTACCCTGTTCCTTGAAAATAATAAAACAAATTAATCATTTGGGCCGTGTACTAAACGTAAGTTTATTGATTAGACATTATTTCAATATTATTCGTAGTTTCTATAAATCTCTGAAGTCATTAAAATGGAAAATATTTTTAGGCAATACAGATATTACAGTTGTTTAAAGAATGAGATTATATCGCCAGAAAAAAGTAAAAAAAATACAAGCAGTCATTAAATGTATGTTACTTTAAATTACGTGAAGTTCTTCAAACGTAATTATTACATGATGAGTGAAGTTGCGAAAACAATATTTGTTTAGGCGTTGTTTAACATAATCCACTATGTGAACGAATTATATAGAATTTATTAATCAGCAACTACTTTATTTCTCTAATAAAGGTTCGTTTCTAAATGCTAATCACAATGACAAACCGATCATATCATATTAGAAGTATGACTTTAATTACATTATTGTTTTTAAATATTATACACATTTTTAATGTTATTATAAATATATAATTTATGCCATCTTGTACAGTAGCAATTAAGTTTTACTTCAATCGCGTGTGAACCTTACGCGCACTCTTTTTTTGATCACGCATTCTTCAAAATTCTTAAACACGTCTTAAAATTTCAAAATCTACAGTTGGGAATCGTGCAGATTGAACGATAAAAATGTATTAAATACAATTTGGTAAAATTTGGAATAATGGTTTGTATGAAAATTTTAAAATTTTATCGAGACTTTTGTTTTTTGATTTTTGTTTAATCTCAATTTTTAATGAAAATTTAGTATTCACACATATCGAGAAAAATTTATTTGTCATGAGATCAACTGCCACTTACATCTATGTTAATAATTGGATTTATGATATCAATATAAATTATTTATATACTGTATTTTATATACTCATATAAACATTCACATTTTTATTAAAGAAATATGAAAGGTTATAAAATTAATATTAGAAAATATCAAATCAATCACAAACTCATCGATTTAATAGCTTGCATTTGCAATATATAATTTGCATTACATTAGGTTGGCAGCTAAGTTGGTGCGGCTTAATTAAAATTTTTAATCCGAATTGAATTGAACGTAGTCTAAATGTTAAATACCTTTTACTATTAGATAGTTGAAAATTCAGCTATCAATACGTAAGAAGAAGTTTTTTAACCGATTGCACAGTTTTTGATAGTTCATGACAAGAGCCTGAAATAGTATGTTATTATTGATTACGGCTTGCGTATGAATAAATAAATAAATTGATTGGAGTTCATTAAAAGCCGAAAAATTAATTTTTTTTTGCTCTATTTTGCTTCTTAATTTCTGCAATGATAAAAAGGCATTTTAAACTCACAAAAGTTATGCGCTGTTTATGGGATGAGTTAAAACGGCTATAATTAGTTAATATTGGTTTGCCCAATTTCGTTCTGGTGATTTTTCACTCAAAGGTGAAAACCGCTCTGGTCCTCCAGTTGAAGTTGATTACAAAGAATTTGTGAGGTGACCATATTTTTTCAAGTTAAAACCGCGACGGTAATTTATAGTTATGCTAATCCGAGACGTGGGGGAAGGTGTGAATGCTAAAAAATTTAACCCTTTCCACTCGAATCTCGATTTTCGAGATTTATATGGATTTTGCCGTCGGCATTCGAGTCAGAAGAGCTAATATGATTTTGAAATAACATGAGTCTTTTTTTTAAATCAGAATTGACGAAGAACTTCATTATTCGGTTATATGTTACGTTTTATCTTATATTTTTGGATTTATGTTGTTTCAACTTTCTAACTTATAAAATTTTGTTCAATTTTTTTCATAACTATTTACTTAGCAATTATTCCAGGAGGTCAAAAAGTTAATTTTCATAATTTTTGTTAATTTTCGAAAAATTGAAAGTAGAAGTTGAAAGTTATGAATGTGAGAAGTTATTTATATCTATCTTTTTTATATATTACATTTAATATATAATATATATATATCTTATATTTTTGGTTTTATATGTTGTTTCAACTTTCAAACTTATTATAAAATTTTGTTTAACTTTTTTCATAACTATTTAAAAATACTTAGCAATTATTGAAGAAGTTAATTTTCATAATTTTTGTTAATTATCGTAAAATTGAAAATAGAAGTTGAAAATTATGAATGTGAGAGGTTATCTTTATCTATCTTTTTATATAAGCATACTAGTTGTGAATAACATTTTCAAATATTTGATGGATAGTTGTAATTTTATCATTGAGTAAGAGCAAAGATTCAATTTAAACCTACACTTTTCAAAAATCCGGTACAAGCCGGGACAAATATTGCTTTAAGAAAAACTTGGGACACAAGGTGGAAATCCGGGACTGTCCCGGCCAAACCGGGACGTATGGTTCCCTTACAAAAGGCATTTGATGCATTATTGAATAAGGATATTTATTCCATGAAAAATGTCTAATTTTAAAACTGAAATTCTCACTCACGCAGTTGCATACCTAATATATTGCCTTATTAAGGGGTTAGGGGTACTTGGACGTACGAAAAAATGAGAGTTTTCAGTATTGTTTTTTTGTTATTAAACGATGTTTTTTTACAAAAATATAAATACGGCATCATTATACAATGTTTTGACTTGAAGTAGCAAAAATTTCAGAAAAAAAAAAATCCTAAAGTTATAGCTGTTTTTGTTTCAAAAAACGGTCCTGGCGGTGACTATCATAACTCCTTAGAGATTCATCCAAAGTCAATCAAATAAAAAAAAATAGTTTTATAAATAGATAATCCTGGGCCTGATCGAAGGTTTTCTTTTTTCTGCAAAAATTAACAAAATGGCAGCATCAGAAATAAAATTTCTAGATTTTTGGGTAAAAAATCAACAGTTAATTTGTCTTAAAAAATTGAAATTTTTGAAAAAATAAAAATCCTTCATCAGGCCCGAGTTTATTATGCATTCTAAAAGCTGTAAATATACTAAGCGGTTTTTGAGTTACAGTGGTCACCGTTTCAAAAAACATAGTTTTGAGAAAAACAAGTTAAAGTTTCACATTGGATTTACGTACAGAAATTCGAATTATTGAATTACTTAAACCGAGTCATCTATTTGTGGGCCAAATAATAGTTCATCAGTCATTGTGCAAGTTTCCAAAATTTCCATTTGCTGTTGCCTACGAAGCATTCTGGCCTCCCGAGTGTTCTCGTTGGCGCGCTGATCTGTCACTTTTACACGTGCAGCATCCAATTTTTCAGCATACCAATGGGAATTACACCCACAATTAGGTCCTAGGGCATCCATAATCAATAATAATGATTATGTATATGTATTCAGTAATTTGTACGATAGTAGAACTAGTATTCACGGTTTTTAGGCATATTTTTTACACTAGTTGGTTGATACTTTTAATTTTTCTGATTATGGATTCAATCTTGAACTACACATCTTGAAAGTAAATTATCATTGCTGAGATTGTCGTAAATCGGTTTAAAAGCTTTTAAAACATCAGGAGGTGAGGGAGAATAATCTTGAGTATAAGTATCGAGCTCTCCACTTGCGTCAACGCGCTGGTAAGAGTCCAATAACTCAAAAAGTAATCATCGGATCAACTTGAAATTTTCAGAGAACATTTTCAAGATATTACACTTAATGCAAATGCAAAAAAATAAAAATCGATTTTTCAAAAATTCCAAGTACCCCTAACCCCTTAAGTAAATTATTTGTTGATTTAATCCGAGTTTTGTTTATATGTTTTTCAATATGGCAGGATTTGTGCCAGCTCGATACCTTTTGGCTGCACTCGGATCAACCGGTTTGGCGATAGTTTACGGTTTGAAAGTAAACTTATCAGTTGCTATGGTTGTGATGCTCAACCACACAGCCTTAGGTCACGGAGTAAACTCAATTCACCATTCTGATGATGAAAACACTTGCCGACCAGACCAGAACTCAACTACAACTGAGGTGAGTATTGAATAAAAATATTTATACAAGATGGTGTAACATTATATGTTATGTCTTCTTTTAAAGGATGGTCCATTTATATGGAGTGAACCGCTACAAGGGGCAATATTGAGTTGTTATTTCTGGGGTTACTTTGCTTCACAACTACCAGGTAATTGTGATACATAACTTACTTGTTAGTAAACCATCGGGAATAAAATAATACTTGACATGATTATTCTGTAAATTTTTTTAATTGGTTTTTATAAAGTCGCTGGAATAGGTTTATTAACACTAATCATACCAAAGGGGGTTCAAATGACCCGTTTTGAACTTTAAATAGGAATAGCATTTATAATTTTATTGTTTTTAGAAATTGAACGTTCGAAACTTCTCGTACTAATAAATATAATTTTAGAATAGTATTAATTATTTTCTTTTTTGGTTATTTTGAGTAATATTCAATGTATTCCGCTATATACCACTACGCCGAGTCATTTGACCCACAGAGCATTTTATTATAAGCTTTTGTTCTGTTTTATTTCAGCAAAAAAGACCGTTGTGAATAGTAGTTTAATCAAAATAGTCAAAATTAATTTACAAAAAATATCAAAATTTTAGACAGTACAGAGCTTCCAGTAACATTTTTTTGAAAACGTATTAAGAATTGTTTTCTTTGGAAAGTAAACTTTACATAAAAAATGTCGTACAAAATAAGTCAGTATATGCTTTTTGAAGATATAAATAATATTATAAAAGTAAAGATAGTACGGTACTATACTATTAGGTACTATTAGTACCTATTGGATTTTCAGTGATAATTGATGATCGTATTATTAATCATTTAAGATTATTCGCAGTAAGTGAATGCTAAAAAATTTAACACTTTCCACTCGCGAATTCCGAGATTTATATGAACGGCGGCATCCGAGTCGAAAGGGTTAATATGATTTTGAAATAACATGAGTAACTTTTTTCTAAATCAGAATTACTGACAAAGAATTTCATTATTCGGTTATATGTTTCGTTATATATTATATTTTTGTATTTATGTTGTTTCATTTTTCAAACTTATTATAAAATTTTGTTCAATTTTTTTCATAGCTATTCAAAGAAAATACTAGGATAGCACTAAAATTTATTTCGAGAAAAAATAAATGCATTTTTTGCAATCTTATATGTAAGCCTAATTAGCTATAAAATAACATTTGCGGCCCATTTTTTATAAAATTGTAAGTCAAACAAATTCAATTATATTACTAGTTTTATGTGATTTAAAAATACGCAAATTTGCTACGATTTTGTAATTTTTATAGAAAATTTTTAAAATTGTTTTTTCCCTAGTATGTATTACTATTGATGACCAGCTATAATATGTACATTGAACTCACTTCGATGTAAAAATATGATGAGCAATGACTTAAAAAATCGTGTTTATTACTTTTATGAAAGAAACTAAGTTCATTAATTATAATTATTGTATTTTCAAATTTATTTCCAATGTAACTTTCAAATTTTATATACTCAAGCAAGTCGGGTCTTTTGACCCGCTATGGTAGGAATAGATATACGAAAAGCGGCGGTACGATTAGTGTTAAAGAAATAATAAATATAATCATGATAAACCAAAATGCATGAGCAGTTGAGACATCATCTTATTTTAAGATTGGTAGTTTGTTTAAATATCAAAATTTGATCAATCCTTCACTTCTGATGTTCGTTAAATTGAAAAAGTCATTAGACTGACAAGTTCGTAATCTTAATATCAGTAAAGTTTACTTCAGTGGACATTCAAAATAAAAAAAGCGTTTTTTTGTCAAGGTGGACGAATAGCTGAAGTGGCTTCAGCTAAATGGGTAATGTTCTTCAGTGTCGCAATAAACGTTGCTTGTACTCTGTTGACACCGATAATGGCCGACTTCCATTATTTTGCTGTGATACTCATGCGTATTGCTGAAGGAATTGGTGGCGTAAGTAATTGTTCTAGTAAAGTAATACTATTATTTCTAAAATAAAAAAAACTATTGTAATCTCTAAGGTTCCACACAAAATTAAGTGATGTCAGTGTTGATTTGTAAAAATATTTTAAATATTTTTTCTAAAGTCCTATTACCAATTTATAATTCACATTATTTATATATATTTATATATATATTTATATATATTTTTTTTATTTTATTTTCATTCTGCAATCTATAAAAATAATTAAATTTAGCAGAGAATGCTGACAAGTTGTTTACAATTGATTGTTTACAAATTAGTAGATACGCCCAGTGGTGTATCTACAATAGTTAATATATAAAAAAGAACTAAAGACAAATATGGAGAAATATATATATATATATATATATATATATATAACAAATGTATTTTGAGTGGATATAGATACTAATTTGGAAATATGAACAAACAACACTCTTCTTTGCACTATTTTATTTAATAATAATTTTCACAAACGTTTCGAGACTAGGTTTGTCTCATCATTTGTGTTATAATTTAAAATTTAAAATATGGAAACTTAAATTAGCATTATGTGTTTTCCGTTACACGTTGTTCGAAATACTGGAGCAACGTGTAACGGAAAACACATAATGCTAATTTATTTAATGTAGCCAAAGGTACCAGATTGATGAAAACACTGTTGCAAATCAGAGTCCTTTCATTTTACTATTATAAAAATATTTACACCCTTATTAAATTATTAACTTCCCGAAGAAGTTTGTTTTTATTAAAAAATCCGATTCGCTAATTTTATGTTTTTTCGACGTCTCAAGTCATTCTGAATCGAATGAGACCAAAGGAAAAAGTATGTATGTATGTGTGAACAGATTTTTTTGCCGTAAATCGACGTTTTCTCAAAAATGGCTGGAATGATCTGAAAAATTTAAAAGCCATTCGATGTATCTCGATGAGGACTATAGCGTTTATCATTTTTGCGCGACGATCCGCCAAGCCGCTTCTTTATATATAAATAGCAGGAAAGTGAAAAATGTTTCGCCGACGTTTCAGCTCTTAATTCTGAATCGATTTCTAATAATCAAAAACTTTTCGGAAGATATGGGTTGGGAATGTCCTGAATAGTTTTAGCTAAAAATCTACCGAGTCGTTTTCTTGAAATTAACTGTTGAAAAAAAACTTTTTTTGGCAATAGATATCATAGTCTTGTAAAATATACTAAAATGTTACGGCCCTGCGACAAATAGTTTGATGTTAAAAATTCATCAAAGTTTGAGAAAATATTGTATCAAAAGTTGCTTCTGTGTTGTGATGAGTCAAACATTATCAATTCATTAAAATTTAAAATAATAAGCTACAATTTTAGGACATACAAAAAAGAACGCATTTGTGCAATATAATTAATATATTTACAGTTAATTTAAATGTGTTTGAGAAAATTCTATTCAAATCGCAATGTTTAAATTTAATTGAAAGCGATAACTTTATTTTTGAAATAAACAGTTGAAAATTTTATCTAAATATCTAAATTTCAATTTCGATTGATTAAGTGAATTCTTACACATTTCGGGAAGTTCATGCAACTTGCCTTAAGGCCACTTTCAACTAGTTTTATTTTTAGGGTTATTTAATTCAGGTCAATTATTATTTTCTGTTCTACTAAATTATATAAAATAAAATTATAATAATTAAAAATAAATTTTATAAAACTTTTTCTTCGAATCATTCGAGTAAATAGTTTTTCTTATAAAATCTCTAAACTGGTTAAAACCATTTTTATGAAAAAAGTGGAGACTGGGTACGGTTGTGTCAATTTTTTTTGATCAGTAATATTCTTGTTAATTTACCAGTTAGCTGGAAAAAAGTAAATTAAATGGTAATTTCAACATTTATCTACGTGGAAATTCTGGAATGCTGTCCTTAAATACGATAAATTAGTCACAAAATCAAATCATACAAAAAATGGCGAGTGTCAGAAACATATTTTTTAAACAAAGTTAACAAGAAATAAGCTGAACTATGCGATCTCTTTTCTCATTTTTACAATGAATAAGTTATCATCGTGACTAGTGTTGTTATATTTTTTTTTATATTTTAGTCAAAAATTCTAACCAGAAATCGCATGTTTCTTGGAACTTGATCATTCCACAAATCAGACAGAAACTTTTTTTCTTGTATTGCTTTCTTCTTATCCTTTTTTTTATATTTTGTCTTGGTTTAGCTAGATTTTTCTTTACATGATCTACTTTACAACCGAAAGACTTAAAAAACATGTCACAACCGTACCCACAAAATTTGTCACCGCCGTACCCAACGCACACTTTTGAAATCATCGTTACGACCGAGCTAAATTATCTACGCAAAAACTTATTGCTGGTAATTAACTACTAATACTCAATTTATAGCAAAATAACAAATGTAATCTATCTGACACAAGTAACAATTATTATTAAAAGAATTTAAACAAAACTCACTTTGTACTATTTAAAAGCAATGCAGTTTAAGCAATAATGGAAACTTGGTCGAACAAATATACTTCATCTTTTATCCTTTAGGGTCAATCTCAGTATAGTTTTGCTGTTATTAGGACTGTCCACTTCGAAAAATGTTTCTCTAAAATGAAAGTTTTTGTATAAACCCTACTTAACACATAGTAAATTGAATTTATTTGGTGACCTTGGTCTATGATTTAATTTTATATTTCAATTTACAATTTAAAATTTATATTATATTTTGGTATCATATTATATGTTATTGAGTAATTAACGTTGTTATTTGATAGCGAGTTATAAAAGCCTCAGATTTAATTGGTCCGCATTTGAATTAAACCTTACATCACTAAATTTGAATATCATGCTATATATTAAAATTGTAAAATGAAACCATATGTTTACGTTTCATGAATTTATTTACGGGATATTATAACTTGGCTATTTCGGATTTACATTGTTTCTCTTTTAAATTTTAAACCAAAAAATACAAAAAATATGAATGGAAAATCAAAATGAAAAATGGAAGCTAACTCAAATCAATAAAATTTTTTTTAGTTATTAAACCAATTAGCAACATATATATTTATAAATAAATATATTATTGTTGCACTGAGCGCCGGAAAACTCTGGATGCCCGTCTTGCTTCATCATCGGGGACTTTGGCATCTAAAAGTCTTTTTGTGGCATCTGTTGGTGCAATCTTGGCTTCTTTGGCAACTTCAGTCGCAAAGTTCAAGAATTCATAGTAACCCAAAGCCGTCTCGTTATATTTTTTAAAGCTGGAAAATATAAGAATTGTTACACCATTATGTAAAAAATGATCGTGAAAATCATCATTAAATTACTAAATTCCCGTAGAGTAAGCTACAGTTATCGTAAAAAATCGAAAATAACTAGTGGAGCGCATGGCATCGTGCCTTATGGCAAACTGCTGGAACTTCCCGTACCGTAATTAAACATTCGAGGAATGAAAATAATCAATAATTGTTTTGAATAATTTCAAATAGATTATTTATAGCATACTGTAAACTTATAAGTTCTTTTTAAATTGGGCGACTAGCGTATTTTATGAACAACTTATGTGTACGTTTACAGGAGTCCATTTTTTTTTAAAATTTGATTATTTTGATAATTTAGAATTTTTTTCAAAATTTTGAAATTTTTTAAAAGGTTGAAATTTCTTGGAATTGAAAAAAAAGGTTTTTTCTAAATATTTTGAGAATTTGGAAACTTTTGAAAATATTCGATTTTTTTTGAAATTATCGAATTTTTGTAAGAAATCTTTTTTTTTATTTTTTCAAAATTCAGTTTTTATTTGAAAATGATGAAAAATTTAGAAAGTTTGTTTTTTTTTGAAAATTTTGATTTTTTTTTTAAATTTTTCAAAATTATTAAATTTTCTGTAAATGCATTTTTTGCACACGCAAAAAGTTTTTCAAGCAAAATGTTTTTTGAATTACATAACCGTTTTCACACCCTTTGCGCACCATACTTCCGAAACGGCAAAACTGCTTTCTGCAAAAACCCCTCGCGATCGAGTACGAATCGATTTTTCAATTTTATAAATCGGTTATTCCATACTGTCGAGAATATCGAGACATTTGTTTGAACTATATAAATAAACTTCAAAATTAAAAATCTTGGTACGGAACTCAAAAAAATTTACACAAAATGTGTACACAATATTAAAATCTCTATAAAATATCTGATAATATGATGTACATATGTCCAATAAACATTTTTGACCGCCAAATGGCATTTTTTAAACTTATTTTTATTGAGAGTCTATAACCGCTAGACCTGCCTTCCCCAAAATTTTGTATAGAAATGATATCATCGAGAGCGAATGACGAATCATTGGCACTCGAACTTGCCGTAACGCACTTCCGTTGCATTTGTACGGATTTACACCTCATTCGCGTCTAAAGAAGTTTTACTTCAAAAAGAAAAACTTACATTTCGCCAACTCGCTCTGTATTTGGCAGTTCCTGGTATATCCGCGCTTGTTTAAGCCAGATTTCTGCTTGGTGAAAAGTCAGATTATTTGGGGATGATTTCTCATCACCTAGTTGAGCATATTCCTAATTAAAATATTAGAACCAATTAACAAATGTTTACTCAAAGTATTCCTGATTTTAAATGATTACAACCAATAATCTGTTTACCTTAAATAACGTTTTCATGCTCAGTAATTTAATGGACTTTTGGGTAGCCATGTTAATAATATATTCTGTTAAATTTTGAAAATTTTACGGTAAATTGAAACAATGTTTATACTAAAATTTGAGTGGAAAATGTATTGTGTAATTTTGTTTTATTAAGTTTTGTTTCGCTTACATCAATCTATGGTAAAACGATTGACATTTTAAGTGAAGTTTTAGGCGCAATATTCAAATATTTGAATGTGTATATCGTGCAAATTTTAAGTGTTTGATTAATATTATTATTATTTTAATTATATATATACAGTGGTGTTGTGCTAATATTTTTTTGCCGGAACGCTAGAATTTAAAAACCGGTTCATAAACCGGTTCAAAAATCGGTTCTCATGTTTGCGCCGGTTCCGTTCAAAAAGGAAAGAAACAAAAATTATTACAAAACCCATTTTGTGCAATTATGTTTATTACAATAATAGGAACATTTAAAAATAATTAGTTGAATCATAATTAATTATTAAATCATTTTGTGTATGTAGCGATTTTTTTAATTTAATTTTTTGCACCAGTTCCGGTGCGTTCCGTCTCGACAACACCACTGTATATATATATATATATATATATATATATATATATATATTTTATATTATATATTTTATATTTTATATATATTATATATATATATATATATTATATATATATATATATATATTTATATATATATTTTATATTATATATATATATATATATATATATATATATTATTTACAGATAATTTAAGTAAATAAATCACTATTAAAAAATATTTGAAAAATATATGATAATGATTTTAGTCCATTTATGAACGTCTTATCCATTTTTATAAATTTGAATTGGAATTATTGACTGCGTTCACAATAAATTATTATTAATAGAAAAAGAGACAGGTTTAAAGTATAAATACTATGTACAATTAAATTATAACGTTTTGACAAAATATTCAATATAGAATTTCTGTTAATAATAATGCATATAAAATAAACAAAATTATTAAAATATATATTTTAAGAGTAGTTAATTTTGATGTTGAAATGTATGAGTAAACTATTAGAGAGTGTAACTTCAAGTGAAAAAGTGAATTTAAAACGTCTTTATTATCTCGACTTTATTATTGGGATAATATAAATATCTTAATTTGGTGCATTATTCTTTTCACTTAATGTTGCATCCCATAAGAATTTATGTATGTATATATATATATATATAATTTATTTTTATTATTTATTTACATAATAGACTGAAAATGCAGAATTAGAAATAATTCGTTGAAAAGCATTTACCAATCTTACATAGAATTTATATTTTTATTTTTAGCTAAAGACTTTAAATAATGAAATACAGCTTTAATATTTTTTATAATAAAATTTTGTTTTAAAAATGTAATAGGATAGAGTGGAGCTTGAAGGTCCGCGGATAAAAAGGTCAACCAGCATTATCTCAAAAAACAAGCAAAGAATATTATTCTTAATGATACTATTGTGAAGTAAACTTGACAAAGGCAAATGATGTGTAATCAGCCATCACCTTAATTCTTACGATATCGCTATTTGGAAATAAACGGAAATGTATCAATATTCATACCAAAAGGTTTTTTTTTTTGATATTTTTTTGGTTTTGAGGTATTATTATTACAAGAGGAAGTTTATAATATCTAAATATTAAGGTATTATTAATACAAGAGGAAGTTTATAATATCTAAATATTATAATATTTTTAAGTATACTTTATTAATTGTTGTATGAGAAGTACGGGAAGTTAACGTAGGGCAAGTTATAGAAAACGAAAATGAAAATTTTTATATATCTTTACGTTTTAAAACCTTCTGAACATTTTGGCATACCTTAGAAAAAATGGATGTATATGTGTGTGTATGTGTGTGTATGCGTGTGTGTATGTGCCTGTATGTGTGTGTGTGCGGATACAAATTTTCGTCGACGATTTCGAGAACACCGATCAACCGATTTGAATAATTCAATTGTCTCTATGCAGTTAAAGCAGTACGATTGCTTTGAAAAAAGGTTCAGAATTTTCAAAATATATCAAAATAAAGAAAACTTTTTTTCAATATTTTTTTTTTCAAAAAAAATAATTTGTTGTCAAATTTATAGTTTCTCAAAAATCTATTTTTTTTAAGTAATTTTTTTTCAAAAATGTTAATTGTTTTTAAAAAAATAATAATTTTTGGTACGGGAAGTTCCAGCAATTTGCCTTAAAGCACGATGCCATGCGCCCCACTAGTTATTTTAAAGTTAGATTGAACTGTTTTTTATATAGAAAGAATCAACTAAACCTAAAACTAATTGGCAATGGTGTAAACAATAAGAAATACTGAATAAAAAAGTAGGTTTATGGGCCGATTCTTCCGTAAAATAGATTAATGTTATGCAATGCTATGTTACTTTCCAGATTCCATACAAAATGCTACTAAAAACTGTGTAAATACCATATATTTGCTGTGCGATCAGGCGTTTTATTACACAAAATGCAAATTTACTCATATGTTATCAAGCCATATTTCAAAGATCCAGTTATGATAACATCATTTTTTGACATTTGTACGTTTTGTAGGTAAGGTTTTCCGTCAAAAACGCCTGACTACACAGCAACTACATAGGACTTGGACAAATTTTAGTACTAATTTATATGGAAACTTTTACATAACATAGCCTTGCCATTACATTGGTCTATTTTACGGAAGAATCGGCCCATAAACCTACTTTTTATTCAGTATTTCCCTTAGTTGGTAATTGGTCCCTTAGTTTAAAAAAAGCAATTTTACAAAATACAAATTAATGATTAATTACTAATATTTCATAAAATCCATTTGAACTAAAGAAAGGACGTTAAATCAGTTTACCCCAGTTCGAATTCAACCTTCGTACAGGTCACTTCGGGCACGCAAATAAAAATATTTAATTCTTATCAGTGTTATCTACAGTGCGTGAGTCATAACACACCAGTGTACTGTTCGTCGACCGGATTAACTATGGCGAGTTTCCAGCCGGGGGACTCAGGTATATCGCTCGCTATACCGCTTGTCGAAACCATTGAAATTTTACATGACACTTCTACAACTAATTCTGAATTTGTCGCAAAACAAGTGAACTCCGTTAATAATGTACAACCAGAGTGTAATCAAGAATCCACAATTAATAATAAAACTAAAGTAATGGAAACTGACAGTAATGTACCGCTGCCAATACCCTCTACTTCCAAGGAAGGCTGGACTACGGTTGACAACAGAAAACACAAGAGAAATAATTCCGACTGCAGTTCTGAAGGTAACTACTAAAGCTAGAAAGGTCAAAAAAGCTAGAAAGTAACTACTGGCTGCATTCAACATTGAACAATATCTACAATGTTTTGAATAACATACAGCAGGAACAAACAGTGAATACCGCTGCTCCTATTCCAAAACCGCCACCGATCTTTGTTCATGGTGTTAAAAATATCAATCCCCTCACAGAATTATTAAGTGTAAATGCGCCAGGAAAATATAATATACAATTAATCAACAATACGCAGGTCAAAGTCAACCTCGCAGACGCTGAAACTTAAAATAAAATTCTCAAATTACTAAAAGAAAAAATACCGAAATGTATTCATTTCAGTGCAAATCGGCACGTTCGTTTAAGGTCGTCGTTCGGAACTCACACTCCAGCACCGAAATTGAAGATATCGCCACAGAAATATCAACTCATGGTCACAAAGTAATACAAATCACTAACATGAAACACAGGTTTACTAAGGCTCCTCTGCACATGTTTCTTGTCGAATTGGAACAAAATCCCAACAACAAAGAAATTTACAAAATCGAGTTTATTTGCCGAACTAAAGTGAACATCGAGCCTAAGAATTCAAGCAAATCCATAGTCCAATGTGTTAATTGCCAAAGATACGGTCATACTAAAACTTACTGTAATCTGAAACCGCGCTGCGTGAAATGTGCCAGCGATCACCTCACGAAAGACTGCAGTTGGACCGATCGTACCAATAAAAACGTAAAGTGTGTCCTATGCAATGAAGGACATACGGCTAATTACGAAGGATGCAAAGTCTATCAAGAAATGTACTCTCGCAGATATCCTCCCCTGCGCCCAAAACAAACAAATTCTCCTTCCTCCTCTAATCCTATCACCTCAAACACAGTTAAACCCGGTAGTTCATTCGCTGTAACTGCTCGTCAAAATAGCCAACTACAACAAGATATAAACAATACTGAAGCTATCAACCATCATCAGCAAGCTAACGACATAACAGAGTTAAAATCCATAGGTGAAACTTTAGCGGAACAATTAAGCACAGTCATGAACTTATTAACCGCCGTCGTATCTAAACTCAAGTAATGCAACACTTTCTTCAAATTGCGGTCTGGAATGCCAATGGGTTGGCACAACACAAACCGGAATTGCAAATGTTCATCCAGCTTCACAGCTTGGATGTTATTCTGATCTCAGAAACACACTTTACTTCCAGCAGCTATCTCAAACTTCCCGATTTTTCGACGTACTCAATCAATCATCCGGATGGTACCGCACACGGTGGCTGTGCAATATTAATCAAATCAAACATAAAACATCATGAATCGCAGCACTATTGTACAAAGTATCTTCAAGCCTGCTGTGTTGCCATTAATCATCCTTCAAATAAACTTATCCTAGCCGCAATCTGCTGTCCTAAACATAAAATATTGAGCGAGCAATTCAACGATTTCTTCAGCTTCTTAGGACCCAAGTTTATTGCAGGTGGAGACTACAACGCAAAACACATCTTCTGGGGCTCAAGACAAACCACTACGCGAGGCCGGCAGCTTTACCTCTTTATCCTAGACAATAACCTACTACACGTATCGACTGGCTCAGTGATACATACAAAACACCTGACCTCCTCGACTTCTGCATCACAAAAGGCATCCAACCTCACCACATTTCAGCTAAATCAAGTCTTGATCTTTCTTCGGATCACTCACCAGTCATCATTTCATATAACTCTCTGTCTCGTGTCCAATTAAATAACAGATACTTAACAAATAACAGCACAAACTGGTTTACCTTTCAGAATTACATTGCTGATTGCTTACATTGCAACGTTCCTCTAAAAACCCACGATGATATAGAAGCAGCAGTGTACAACTTCAACAAAATAATTACAGAAGCAGCAACCTTTTCCACTCTAAAATTCCAGACTTTTACTACGCCTGTTTGTCCTATTTACATCAAGAAACTTATAGCCCAGAAGAGAAAACTCCGCAAAATATGGCAATGTACAAGATCTCCAGCCGACAAACATAATCTAAACAAAGTCTCTAGAGAAATCAAACATCTACTGTCTGATGGGAAAAAATAGAAAATTTTCTAATAAACCTTTCTACTACCAACAAATCTCTTTGAAGGGCTACTAATAAACTTAAACGTCCCACACAAAGCAATCCGTCTATTATTAATAAAAATGGGCTATGGGCACGCACCGCACAAGATAAAGCCAATCTCTTCGCCGATCACTTCGAGAACGTGTTCACACCTCATCCACCGACTTGTGACCCTTTTCTGGAGCGCCCAATACATAATTTATTAGCCGAAGAAACTAGCTGCCAGACTGAACCACCACTCAAATTCAGTATCTCCGAAGTCATAGGCACAATCCGTTCGTCAAAATCCGGCAAATCTCATGGAATAGACAATATTAGTATTAAACCTTTACAAGAACTTCCTCCTATTGCTTATAGATACATAACTATACTTTTGAATAGAATTCTAAGAACTCTCCACTTTCCTAACTGCTGGAAGACAGCAAAAATAATCCTTATACCATAACCAGACAAGGACCCAACTGTACCTGAGTCATACAGGCCTATCAGCCTTCTCCCTTCACTCTCCAAAATATTTGAAAAACTAATCCACAGCAAAATTAACAACCTAATGGTGTCTTCCTCTATCCTTCCTACCCATCAATTCGGCTTCTTAAGTGGGCACTCCACTATTAATCAAATACATAGAGTGGTTAACTATATAACTAATTCCTTTCAAAATAAACTCTATTGCTCTGCCGCTTTTTTTGACGTCAGCCAGGCCTGACTGACTTCTTTTTAAAATTAAAACCTTACTCCCCTGCTCAATACTTCCTTCTTCTTAAATCATACCTACTTAACAGATCTTTTTTCATTAGCATAGGTGATCAAAATTCTTCATCTCGGCCTATCCGCTCCGGTGTCTCGCAAGGAAGTGTACTTGGACCCTTGTTGTATCTTTTATACACTCATGACTTACCCGTTACAACTAATACGGTTACAGCAACATTTGCGGATGATACGGCAATTCTAGCTGCCCACGAAGATCCCGCTCTAGCTTTACACCTCCTACAATCAAACCTGGATACACTGCAAGACTGGCTTACCATCTGGAGATTCAAGGTAAACAACCAAAAATCAGCTCACGTCACCTTAGCACTCAGGAAACATACATGCCCACCAGTGACTCTCTTCCATAATATGCTACCCAATAAGGATAATGTTAAATACCTGGGACTTCACTTGAACCGAAAATTCACGTGGAAAACACACATCTGCCAAAAGCGTAAACAACTCGAAGAAAAGCGAAGTCAACTATATTGGTTGCTGGGTCGTAAATCTAAAGTGTCGATGTCAAATAAAGTTTTGATATACAAATCAATACTTAAACCCATTTGGACATATGGCATTCAGCTCTGCGGCACCGCCAGCGACTCAAATGTAGAGATCTTACAGAGGTTCCAAAATAAAATGCTTAGGCAAATCGCCAACGCACCTAAATACACCCCCAACTGGTTACTCCACGATGAACTGGGTGTCTCTTCCATTAGAGACGAGATTTCTAGACTTTGTCTAAAGTATCGTAACAGGCTCACCTTTCACCCAAATAACCTTGCAAAAAAGCTGCTAGAACCAATCCAATTCAGAAGACTGAAAAAGAACTACCCCAACGACTTGTTTTAGGTTTAATAATAAGTACTAATTTCTATTTTTCTTTTTGTTTTACTTTTTGACAATCTACATATCATACTGTAAAGAACTGCATCACTGGATGTAGATCTTAGATTTTTCTTTATTTGTTCAATTCTAAGCCAAGCAATTGATTTTATATCTCCTGTAGATAGATGATCAAATAAAATTATTAAAAAAAAAAAATCTGTTTACCCCCTGGCTGTCCCTCCTTACACTGTCCATGGGGCGAAAAATTACAGATCACCAATTTTAGAAAAATTGTAGAAAAACATTTATAATTAGAAGTTAACTGAAAATTTTACTGAAAATATTTTGACAATTGTTTGTTTGATACATATATGTGTTGCCATGTAGTTCATTTAGTTTTAGCTTATACAGTATAATTACTGAAAGCCAAATTGGACCCTTGTGCCCCGTTCTACAATATTGCATACTTTGAAACGGATTATTTCACAACTTTAAAATGAGACGACGTATACTTTTGTCTATTTAAAAAGACACTTAAACTTGAATAGTAAAATTTATTGAATAGTGTATTATAATGATCACTACGAATTAACAAGCAATTAAGAATCTACAAATTTATTTTCCAGGGTGTAACTTTTCCGGCGATGCACGTGCTATTATCACGATGGTCTCCGCCTTGCGAACGATCTGTGCTTTCGTCGGCTGTCTACGCTGGTACCTCCTTGGGAACAGTCGCTTCCATGTTGATGGCCGGAGCCTTGGCCTCTCACTGGGGATGGAGAGCAGTGTTTTACGTTATGGGGGCTCTGTCGGCACTGTGGTGCCTTCTGTGGATATGGCTCGTTCAGGATACGCCTAGAGCTCAGAAATATATCAGCCAGGAAGAACGAGATATGATTGAAGAATCGCTGGTGGGAGCTGGCTGTGGAGAAAAGGTAAATTATTTATTAACTCCCCGTAGGGCAAGTTATAGTAATCGCAAAAAATCGTAAATGAAAATTTTTATATATCTTTACGTTTTAAAGGTTTGTGAATATTTTAGCATACCTTAGAAAAAATGGATTTATGTGTGTGTGTGCGTGAGCCTGTGCGTGTGTGTGTGTGTGCGGATACAAATTTTCGTCGACGATTTCGGGAACATCAACCGATTTGAATAATTAAAAAAAACATTCGTTTTGTATTGATAAGGAGACGTGCTGATTAGTTTTTTGCAAAGACAGGTCTAGCCGTTTCGAAGATATGGGGCAAAAAGTGCCAAAAACGGTAACTCAGTTTTAAAGAGAACGGAGCGTCCGATTTTAATAATTCAAATAACATTTTACTTGTATTGACGAAATGAACAACTGGTAAAATTTTTGGAAAGACAGGTCTAGAGATTATGGACTCTCAATAAAGATAGGTTAAAAAAGTGTCATTTGGCGGTCAAAAATGTTTATTGGACATATGTACATTAAATTATCAGATATTTTATAGAGATTTGTGTACACATTTGTGTAATTTTTTTTGGATTCCATACCAAGATTTTCAATTTTGAAGTTTATTTATATGGTTCAAACAAATGTCCTTTTCGACAGTATGGAATAACCGATTTATAAAATTGAAAAATCATTTGATTCGTACTCGATCGCGAGGCGTTTTTGCAAAAGGCAATTTTGCCATTTCGGAGGTATGTAGCGCAAAGGGTGTAAAAACGGTTATGTAGTTTTTGAGAGAACGGATCATCCAATTAGATTAATTCAAAAAACATTTTGCTTTTGCGGTGTGCAAGAAATGCATTTATAGAAAATTTAGTAATTTTGAAAATTTTCAAAAAAGTTCCAAAAAATTGGAATTTTCAAAATTTTTCAACGTTTTCAAAAAAAACTAAATATTGGAAAATTAAAACAAAGATTTCTTACAAAAATCGGAAAATATTTCGAAAATTTAAAAAAAAAATCGAATATTTTTAAAAATTTCCAAAATCTCAAAATATTTAGAAAAAAACGTTTTTTTTTAAATTCCGAAAAACTAGTGCGCCCTACTAGTTTTTAATTATTCATTATTTTCATTCCTCGAATGTTCAATTAGGGTACGGGAAGTTTCAGCAATTTGCCTTTGCACGATTCCATGCGCCCCACTAGTTTACTTATTTATTTACATTTATAAACGCCAATCTGCTTAGTCAGCAAATTTATAATGTAACAATAATAATTTCATAACTTAAACTACTAATATAAAGTTTAAATACTAACGTATAATATAATACACGTACACTTTATACATAATACTTTGGTAACATGATTAATTCCACATATTATGTTATTGTGTAAATGCGCTTTATGATATTATTTTTTTTCGCTTTATGTTAGCCTCAAAAGCTTTTTGACGAGTATCGAAATTTGTTCTAAAGACTGTTATGCACGTATTTTTTATGGACTTAGTTCTTTTGACAATTCTATTAGATCGAAGACTTTGCCTAGGTGTGACAAATTCGATCTTTGCTGAGAGTTATCTTGAATCTACGATGCCATTCACAAACTTGTAGATAAAAAGAAGGTCCGTGATTTTTCCCCGGACGGTAAAGTTGTTACTTTTGCTTTTGTTTAAGATTAATGCAGGTTGTGTTCTCCTAGCTTTTTATAGTATGAAAGTTCGACACATATTTTTCAAATTTTGGAGATCAAACTATTGAACAATAGAATAGCATAGGTCAAGTTTATGAAAATCATTGCTACTACTAGTTTTACTGCTGAGGCTGAGAGATCGAAAGGCTTGGAGGATGATTTTTATCTACGTGTTCAAAAAAGCAAAGTTTATTATTTTATTGTCATTACTGCATTTAAGAATGAATGCCTTAAAAATTATTTAACTAATCTTTCATCCACTAAAGACACAAATTATTCTCTTTGGAAGGCAACGAAGAGATTAAAAAGGCCGATAGTACATATACCTCCAGTGCGTAAACTTGATGGTTCCTGGGCAAGAAGTTCAGAAGAAAAATCGGAAGAATTTTCAGAACACTTGAAAAATACATTCCAGCCTCATCCCCGCAGTTGCAACGTAAATGATGAAGATTTTATTCATAATTGTTTGCAGAATGAATCTATACCAGGCCAAATAGTAAAACGCATAACGGTGACCGAATTGAAAAATTATGTCAAGGCTGCAAATCCTAATAAATCTCCTGGACCAGATAAAATTACAATAAAAATGATAAAAGAACTGCCAGAAAAGGGATTTAGATTATTAACAATAATATTCAATTCAATTCTTAGATTAAAAGTGTTCCCTCAAGCTTGGGAAATAGCTAAAATAATTCTTATACCTAAACCTGGGAAAGATCCTCATTTATTGTCCTCCTATAGACCAATAAGCCTACTTCCTTGTGTTTCGAAGATATTTGAAAAATTATTACTCCAACGCATTAAGTCAGAATTGTTGAATCAAAACCTAATTCCAAATCACCAATTCGGCTTTAGAGAACAACACTCAACCATAGAACAGGTACATAGCCTAGTAAATATAATTAACGAATCGTTCCATGCAAAAAAATATTGTTCGGCTGTGTTTTTAGACGTTGCGCAAGCATTTGACAAAGTATGGCACACTGGTTTGTTGTACAAACTAAAACTCTGTTTATCAGAACCGATATTTTCAATAATAAAATCGTTCCTTGAAAATAGGGAATTTTTCGTCAACATTAACAACGAGGAGTCGACCAGAAGAAAGATCCTTTCTGGGGTGCCCCAAGGAAGCGTCCTTTCTCCAACTCTATTTCTTATATACACAGCGGATTTTCCTTTATACTCCGGAACAAGCGTGTCGACATTTGCTGACGATACATGTATCATTACCTCCAATAAAGATCCTGCAATAGCTTCGCAACTATTACAAGAACATCTAGATATTGCTACAAAATGGCTTTCTTTATGGAGAATTATGACAAACGGCTCAAAATCTACGCATATCACTTTCACGCTGCGTATAACTGGTATATGCCCTGCAATTAAGTTAAATGGACAGGATATCCCAGTAAAAGATCTCGGAATACACCTAGACACAAAATTGAACTGGAGAGTTCACATTAACAAGAAAAAACAGCAGATTGATGAACTATTCAAAAAACATTACTGGCTACTAAATAAACGTTCCGAACTATCGACGAATAACAAGTTAATTATTTATAAATGTATTTTTAAACCAGTGTGGTCTTATGGGATTCAACTATGGGGCACCGCCAAAAAAACCAATCTACAGATTATTCAGCGAGTGCAGAACAAGATCATAAGGCAGGCACTGAATGCACCTAGGTACGTTCCCAACTGGCTGATTCACCAGGACAGCAACATAATGACAGTAAATGAAGAAATTCAACAAAAAACAAACAACTACAAAAAAAGAATAGACGAGCACCAAAATTACTTGGCCAACAAAGTATACTCAGAAGCGCGCCCAACAAGACTAAAACGAAAAATTCCAAATGATCTTATAAATTTGTAAATTATTATTATTATTATTATTGTTATTATTATTGTTATTATTACTATTATTATTTTTATTATTATTATTATTATTATTATTATTATTATTATTATCTTACTATTTCTATTATTGTTATTTTGTTATATTTTATTATTTTTCTAGTATTATTTTATTATTCTGAAATTTTATTTATATTATTTATTAATCTTATTTTAATTATTATTTGCTTATATTTTACATTAAATCATATTACGGATATTATTTTCATGTAAATTTTATCCTTTGCTCTTTTATTTATTTAAATTTAGATTATTATTTATCAATATTACTTGATGTTAATAAATTAGCAGTTGTAATAATTATTGAAATTAAAAAAAAAAAAAAAATTACTGCATTTAGTTTTTGATCTTCCAAAAAGTAGGTTTGGGGACAATAACTGAGGATTTGGAAAATGTCATTTCGGCACATGTATTTGACTTCAATTTCAATCTGTTATTTTGGGACCATCTACTTAAGCTTGCGATACCTTCTTGCATAGTTGTTATGTTGTTTTCACTCATGATCTTTTTGTAGATCTTCAAATCGTCTGCGTATAGCAAAAAATCGGATTTAAGATTTATACCTATATCATTAATAAATATCACAAACAAAAATGATTCTAAGTGCGACTTTTGTGGTCCATCCGATATTACTTCTTATTCCTTCGAAAGATGTCTAACTATTTTTACTTGTAGTTTCCTGCCAGTCAAATGTGATATCAGCCACTCCAGAGCTTTTCCCATAACACAGTATTGATGCAATTCGAGAATTAATATATCGTAATTTACTGTATCAAAAGCTTTGCTAAAATCGGTGTAAATTGCATGTACGTCTAGTCCTGAGTTGAAAGCGTTAAAAATGTATTCTGTGTATGAACCCCAATTTGTCATTGTTGATCTCCCGCCAATGATGCTATGCTGTCTATAATAGTAGATTTTATATTTTTAATAGACCAAGTTAATTTTGCGAGTATAGATTTTTTGAAAAGTTCTGATATTGAGGATTTTATGGAAATTAGTCTGTAGTTAGTTAGTTAGTTAGTTAGTCGACAATTGATTTAGAATCTGACTTGTGTATGGCAGTAATAAAAGCTAATTTCTAGTAAACTAGAAAAATATCCGTATTTAGTAATTTCTGAGATATGTGCGTAATAGGTTCACAGAGACTAGCTGAGCAATTTCTGAGGAACATCATGGATAATCCTCCAAGTGCTGCTCTCTTTATGATATTCAGTTTAACAATGATTTGCAGTAATTAATTGTTGTTGACATTAAGACAAGATAGATTGACATCGCGTGTACTGTGATGTTTGTTTACATCTTTGTGTGTTATTCTATTGTCTAATTTGGGAGGATAACCGAATTTTTAAAAAATGATCGAAAAAGACTAATGCTTTGACCGTTGCGAGCCGTAGTTCTAATCTTTGCGATATTCTTTGCAACTAAAAAATCTGAAAAACAAAATCGTTCAATCCAGAGTAGTTAGCTTTATTGAATAAACTTTGATTAAACTTCATTAATGCTGGGTAATTTTTGTCCTCTTCTGTTATTGCTATTGCTCTTTCGAAGCATTGATGTTACTGATAGCCAAGTCAGGTTAAGATTTTAGTTAGGAATAATTGGCATAGAGCTGAAAGTTGGTATAATTCAAAAGTCTACATCGATCCGACATCTGCGATTTTGTTTATTTAAGGCAAAAGGTACAAAATTCTAGTTTTTACTATTTTCCGTGGAAACAATAAGAAATATAAAACTAATATGTTAGATAGATTCGTTTATTATGAAATTTTCTATTAAATTGTTATCTTTCGTTAGAATCACCGTTCCTGAGATATTGCCGTTTGAAAAGTTGAAAAATTCATATTCTTCATAATAAGAACATTTTATACGTCATCAAACGTGTAATATAAGTAAAAAGTAAGAATCGATTGGTTTGTGTTTTAGCATAACTTTAATGAATTTTTTGAAGAATAAAACTATTGTGTCAGCCCTTAATTACTTTCTTTCGTGAGCAACACCTGCCAGCTACGTTATTTTCCTTGCGTGGGAGGGTCACACTAGGTCATCCATATGACAATTTCAAATTTCATTTGCAATGACCTATTCAACATCTGTACCAATTTTCAGCTCAATGCGAATTATTCCTAACTGACCGCCTTTTTAGCTTTAATTCGACTAGGGTATGAAACAAAGGTCTAAAAACTTACCACAAAAGTTTGGAATATGGTTCAGCTGCTGACAGTTTAGAGTGGCAAATTCTTCATAGATCAGCATGTTACATTCGGTTTATTCAATATTATTTGGTAAGTTAAAATTTTCTTACAGTAGTATTTTAGATTTGGTATATTATTCGCGAATGTATGATATTGCAGATATACAGTTAAGAAATTTGGTTGATTTAGGAGGCATGTAGAAGCAACCGAAAATTATGTTATGTTTCTTGACGTCAACTTGTTCATTGTTGTTGTTCTGCAGATCTGCAGTAGTATTTGCTCAATTATGTATCTTTCCACTGCTGTAAATACGCCTCCATTCTTTTGACTCTTATCATTAATGCTATATCTTTATATTTTAAAATTATCATCAATAATTTTCCGTCTGCACTACTGGGCTTAAGTCAAGATCATTCATTTAGAAACTAGATTCTGTTATGTATCAATATGTAGTGAGGATAAATCATTTGATTATCATTAGAGTGTTTTTATTAGATGGGAGTTTAACTAAAACTATTGCTATTACAATATTATCTCTTACATTTTCAGACTCCTGTTCCTTGGCGATCCTTGTTCACGTCCAAGCCATTTATTGCAATTATAGTAGCGCATACTTGTTCGAATTGGGGCTGGTATACATTATTGATAGAACTGCCTTTTTATATAAAGCAAGTGCTGCATTTTAATATCAAAGAGGTAAGTGAAATTTTATTTACACGAATATGAAATATATAAACATAATAATATACGCTGATTTTTTACCATAAGTTCTGTACAACTCTGAGCTGGACTCACTTGTTGATATACAGTCATACTAAGGACACACATTTTACTGTTTTATGGGCCAATTCTCGAATAAGATAGCTGTTATGTTACTGGTCTTTCATCAGTGGCGTAACTAGACCCTCCGGGGCCCGTGGCAAAGTCTTCCGTTGAGACCCTAGCGTGATGCTCAATTTTTAAATTATTAAATTATACAAAAGGTAGAAAAGTAAAGTATTGATTTAGAGGTATCATTATAATTTAGTATTGATTATATAAAAATAACAAAAAATACTTAAAACTTAATTTTTATTGAAAATCAAACATGAACTATTGGTGAATATTTTCAATGTTAGAATGAATGGAAATTAAAATAAATTAATTATTACATAACCTTCTATTACACATTTCTTTTTTTACTGTAATTAATTTTATTGATTAAGTAGTGGCGTTCGATCTTTATAAAAATTTATGATTCAAACAATACCCCTTTATTGAAAAAAGTATTTTTTTTAACGAAGATGTAGACATTTGTCATCTAGTTTCTTCTTGAAGAAACAATAATTAACCTTAATGAAATAAAAATAAAATGATAACTTCAATAAGCTATTTAGTAAATAAAATCTTTTTTTGCTGCTTTCAGTTGCGTAAAAGTGTCTATTCTGAAGAATTTCCTATTTCCTAGCAAATGGTTCAGAATCTGAACAAAAGTTTTTTTTTATGGTGCTGATCTATTAAATTATAATTTTAAAATTTGTTTATTCTGATTTTCTGATATGTCTTTTTTAACCAAACAAATTATAGAGCATTAATTTAATTGATCAGTATCATTGAAAACAAGATTTAATTTGTTTAAATGATGTCCAATACTCGATGAAATATATTTACTTTGGACAAACTTTCAGTATCTTGAATATGAATTACCAAAGCTTTTCAAAATAGTGTATTGCCTTCCTGTGACGAGTTTTAAAAAAAATCATGATTGATAAATCATTTTTCTACTACACTAGTGGCATCATCAAACATAACTATAACAATAATGTATTTTTTGAATATTGAGCAGGAGCGTAGCTACCGCCGTATCAGCCGTATCAAAAATAAGGGGCCCAAAAAACGTAAGCAGAAATTGATTAAAACTCCAATACCAAACAATGATTTATAAAAAATTAAATAATTTGGACGTAGTTAGCATTTTCGTTTGTTATCGAGAGGTATTCAACTTCAACTTTTAAACTAATGCTTTAAAAAAAAAATTTATACTGCAAAACATTTGAAAAAGATTTTAAAACTTTGTATGTTTCACAATAAAATATTGCATGCTTCACGATACGATGATATTTAAAAATAAAACTAAACTAAATTGCGTAAAAACTTTTGGACAGAAATGTCTACCAGACCTAGTCTGTTGTTCCTAGAGACAGAAACTTTAGAAAATTAATTAATAATTTAATTTTTCGAAAAAAGATAAGGAGAGAATATTTTAATCTGAAATCATTTATGAAAAATTTAGAAAATTATAGAAAATTAGATAGAAAAACAATTAGAATAATAAAGTATTCTTCTATTCTTCTAACTTTTTGTATTTTTTTGTGATAAAAAATTTCTTCTTAAGGGGGCTCCACACAAATTGTGATACGAGGCCGAGCGAAGGCACGCTATGCTACTGATATAGAGAAAATAGTTCTTTACGTTTTTTATCTTAAAAGTCGATAAAGTATAAATTATTAAATAAAAAATAATAAATTCATTAATTCATTCTTGCAATCATATTACTCGTATATAAACTAAAGATTTTCCAACGCAGATCCATCGCAGTTCGTTATCGCATGAAAGATAAAACACAATACTGTCGTTGTACGGCGGCGACTCTTTTGGTTTTAACTATTCGATATTCGGCCCAATGTAAGTTCGATGCAAGTTCGATTTATATCTTTTTCAGAATGCCCTGGCCACTTCTTTACCGTTTTTGACGATGTGGCTATTCAGTATGATGTTGAGTAAATGCTTAGATGCACTTCGAACAAATGGGTCCTTATCAACAACTTCAGCTAGGAAAATCGCTACATTGATTGGTAAAATATCTATTATTATACATACACAGTGCGCGTGCACGTACACACACATACACATATTATATATATATATATATATATATAATATATATATATATATATACATACATGTATATATATATATATATATATATATAATATTCTATTCTAATTATTAACTTCCCGTAGGGCAAGTTATAGTAATCGCAAAAAAATCGAAAATGAAAATTTTTATATATCTTTACGTTTCAGAGGTTTCTGAACATTTTGGCATACCTTAGAAAAAATGGATGTATGTGTGTGTGTGTGTGTGTATGTATGTATGTATGTATGTATGTATGTATGTATGTACGTGTGTGTATGTATGTGCGGATACAAATTTTCGTCGACGATTTCGGGAACACGGATCAACCGATTTGAATAATTCAAAAAAACATTCGATTCGTATTGATAAGGAGACGTGCTGATTAGTTTTTGGCGAAGGCAGGTCTAGCCGTTCCAAAGATACGGGGCAAAAAATGCCAAAAACGGTACCTCCGTTTTTAAGAGAACGGAGCGTCCGATTTGAATAATTCAAAAAACATTTATTTGTATTGACAAGATGTAGAATTGATCAAATTTTCATGAAGAAGCAGGTCTAGCGGTTTCGGAGATCTAATGAAAAAAGTAAAAAAATGCCATTGGGCGGTTAAAAATGATCATTAGACATATGCACATCAAATTATCAGATATTTTATAGAGATTTTAACAATAAGTATAATTTTTTTTTACATTTCCATGGGTTCTGTACCAATGCTTATGCGTTAGACGGCGGCGCGGCACTTGCGAGCTTTGACATTTCGTCTCTATGCAGTTCAAGCAGTGCGATTGCTTTGAAAAAAAGTTCAAAATTTTCAAAATATGTTTTAAAAAAATTTTTTTTCTCAAAAAAATTTTTTTTTATTTAAATAAAGAATTATTTTTTTTCAAAAAAAAAGTAATTTTTTGTCAATTTTATAGTTTCTCAAAAATCTATTTTTTCGAAGTAAAATTTTTTCAAAAATGTTAATCGTTTTTAAAAAAATAATAATTTTTGGTACGGGAAGTTCCAGCAATTTGCCTTAAGGCACGATGCCCTAATTGCCTTAAGACAGAATTCCACTTACAGCTAGTATTTAACTTCCCGTAGGGTAAGTTATAGTAATCGCAAAAAAATCGAAAATGACTAGCTGTAAGTGGAATTCTGTCTTATCAGGCAATTAAGGCATCGTGCCTTAAGGCAAATTGCTGAAACTTCCCGTACCAAAAATTATTAATTTTTTAAAAACGATTAACATTTTTGAAAAAAATTTACTTTGAAAAAAATAAGATTTTTGAGAAACTATAAATTGGACAAAAAAATTACTTTTTTTTGAAAAAAAAATTAAAAAAAATAAAAATATTTCTTTTATTTTTTTTTTGAAAAAAATTTTATTTCTTTATTTTGACATATTGTGGAAGCTCTGAACTTTTTTTCAAAGCAATCGTACTGCTTTAACTGCATAGGGACAAAATATAAAGCGCGTAAGCGCCGCGTCGCTGTCTAACGCATAAGCATTGGTACGGAAACCCATAGGAATGTTAACAAAATGTATACTTATTGTTAAAATCTCTATAAAATATCTGATAATTTGATGTGCATATGTCTAATGATCATTTTTGACCGCCAAATGGCTCATTTTTTTACTTTTTCCTCCATATCTCCGAAACCGCTAGACCTACCTTCATGAAATTTTATCGATTCTTTATCTGTCAATACAAGTCAAATGTTTTTTGAATTATTCAAATCGGACGCTCCGTTTCTTAAAAACTAAGTTACCGTTGTCGCACTTTTTGCCCCGTTATTCGGAACGGCTAGACCTGCCTTCGCCAAAAACTAATCAGCACGTCTCCTTATCAATACGAATCGAATGCTTTTTGAAATATTCAAATCGGTTGATTTGTGTTCCCGAAATCGCGACGAAAAATTTGTATCCGCACATACATACACACACGTACATACATACATACATACATACACACACAACACACACACACCACACACACACATAATCCATTTTTTCTAAGGTATGCCAAAATGTTCAGAAACCTTTGAAACGTAAAATATATAAAAAATTTTCATTTTCGATTTTTTTGCGATTACATATAACTTGCCCTACGGGAAGTTAAAAATTTTATATATATCTTTACGTTTCAGAGGTTTCTGAACATTTTGGCATACCTTAGAAAAAATGGATGTATGTGTGTGTGTGTGTGTGTGTATGTGTGTGTGTATGTATGTATGTATGTACGTGTGTGTATGTATGTGCGGATACAAATTTTCGTCGACGATTTCGGGAACACGGGTCAACCGATTTGAATAATTCAAAAAACATTCGATTCGTATTGATAAGGAGACGTGCTGATTAGTTTTTGGCGAAGGCAGGTCTAGCCGTTCCGAAGATACGGGGCAAAAAGTGCCGAAAACGGTAACTCAGTTTTTGAGAGAACGGAGCGTCCGATTTAAATAATTCAAAAAACATTTCACTTGTATTGACAAGATGAAGAATCGATAAAATTTTTATAAAGGTAGGTCTAGCGGTTTCGGAGATATGGAGGAAAAAGTAAAAAAATGAGCCATTTGGCGGTCAAAAATGATCATTAGACATATGCTCATCAAATTATCAGATATTTTATAGAGATTTTACCAATAAGTATGAATTTGGTTTACAGTCCTATGGGTTCCGTACCAATGCTTATGCGTTAGACAGCGACGCGGCGCTTACGCGCTTTATATTTTGTCCCTATGCAGTTAAAGCAGTACGATTGATTTGAAAAGAAAGTTCAGACCTTTCACAATATGTCAAAATAAAAAAAAAAAATTTTTCAAAAAAAAAAAAAAACAAAAAAAAAAAATTAAAAAAAAAATTTTTTCAAAAAATAGTAATTTTTTGTCCAATTTATAGTTTCTCAAAATCTTATTTTTTCAAAATAATTTTTTTTTCAAAAATGTTAATCGTTTTAAAAAAAAAATAATTTTTGGTACGGGAAGTTCCAGCAATTTGCCTCAAGGCACGATGCCTTAATTGCCTTAAGACAGAATTCCACTTACAGCTAGTTTGTGTATATGTTACGGTAAAAGTAAATATTGGGGCAAATGTAATATTAAAAAATGAAAATTCAACTTAGAGTTCATCTTACACTTACAACTTGAAATGAGAGAAATGTGGATTATATTCACATTGACCGTGTCGTTTTGGTACATATGGAACATATGTGATACCAAATAGCATAGTAAATACCAAATTGAAAATTTCTTGATGTAATTTAAGATATACAGAGAAATTATTTGTTTTATTTCCATCGCATTGGTTCTGAAAACTAGGTTGAAAATTAATATGCGAAGAAAAGTATGTTGCGTTTGTCATTCACATTTTCAATTTAAAATAATTTTTGTTATTAAAGTCTTTTTCTTTAGGGTAAGGCGCAGTGTAAAGGTCCAATTTGACCATGACCAATTATATTGTGCAAACCAAACCAATTAATAACAAAAGCAAAACAACTATCTTATTATGTTCAGTAAAACTGCCAGCTACTTCACCATTGTAGAAATGTGTTCTTTTCAATTTTTCAAAAATTGTAACCCTTTAAGCGGTATAAATTTGGACGACCAGGCGACTAACAGGTCTAATGTTCAATTTTTCTTTTAAAGGTATTTTGTAAAAGGGATTTGGTATTTTGTAAAAAAATATTCATTAGCAGAGTTGGAATAACTATTTATTTAATGTAACTTTTGTAAAATTGCTTTATTTAACTTAGTTTATTTTTATTCGCTTTTTTATTTTTTACACTTTTGTTATTGTAAAGATTCAGTTAGTTCTTCTTACCTCATCCAGATGTGAACTTTTTATCTTACTCAGTGCGAGCTCTATTTATTAAGGTTATATAAAAAAAGGCCAAATCTAAATTAACGGGAACGTTACATCTTTAAAACTAGTGGGGCGCATGGCATCGTGCCTTAAGGCAAATTGCTGGAACTGCCCGTACCAAAAATTATTTTTTTCAAAAGATTAACATTTTTGAAAAAAATTTACTCTGAAAAAATTAGATTTTTGAGAAACTATAAATTTTTGACAAAAATTTACTTTTTTTTAAAAAAAAAGACTTTTTGAAGAAAAATTTATTTTGAAAATTTTGGAAATTCTGAACTTTTTTTCAAAGCAATCGTACTGCTTTAACTGCATAGAGACGAAATATCGAACCGCGTAAGCGCCGCGTCGCCGTCTAACGTATAAACATTAGTACGGAACCCATAGAAATGGAATACAAAATTTATACTTATTGTTAAAATTTCAATAAAACATCTGATAATTTGATGTGCATGTGTCTAATGATCATTTTTGACCGGCAAATGGCATTTTTTTACTTTTTTACTAGATCTCCGAAACCGCTAGACCTGCCTTCATGAACTGAGTTACTATTTTTAGCACTTTTTGCCCCGTATCTTTGGAACGGGTATAGCTGCCTTTGCCAAAAACTAATCAACACTTCTCCTTATCAATACGAATCGAATGTTTTTTGAATTATTCAAATCGCTTCATCCGGGTCCCGAAATCGTCGACGAAAATTTGTATCCAAACACACACACATACACGTACACACACACACATACATACACACACATAATCCATTTTTCTAAGGTATGCCAAAATATTCAGAAGGTTTTAAAACATAAAAATATATGAAAATTTTCATTTTCGATTTTTTTGCGATTACTATAACTTGCCCTACGGGAAGTTAACAATTAAATAACTATAATTAATAATTAACTAACAATTAACTAACTTATAATGTAAGGGTCTGGAAAACTAAATGTAAATGTACCTAACGTTTTAGTAAATGTACCCATTCTTGGGTAAAATTGCACACAAAACTCACTAATTAGTTGCTGTATATTTGACATCTTTCGATACTATTATTTTTACGAACAATTCTCATAGCGTCCTGCTGCCCAATGTGCTGCTTGCTCCTGCTCGGATTTGTTGGTTGCCAACGGAGCGCTGCCGTTGCTCTGATGGCACTGGCGGTTACAACTAAAGGAGCAATGTTTAGTGGATTCCTTGCAAATCATATAGATCTGGCACCAAATTATGCAGGTAAAATTTCTTAAGCAATCAATATCCATTATTATCATCAGTCCCCATAGAGACCTCATTCAATTCTATGGACAACCTAAGCAACCTAAGCAGTCGTGATATTCATTTTTGCCTATTATATATATATATATATATATATATATATATATATACAGTGACTCACAAAATTGATCAAATCGCATATTATTAGCAATTGATAACCTGTTTTTTCATATTTTAAATACTTAAATTACAAAACTCTTGCTGCTGAGTTAGAGTAGGAATTGAGTGAACATGCCAAAGTAAAAATAAGTAGATCTTTTTTTTGAGAAAAAAAAAGCAAACAAATACTTTTTAAATACATTTGATTAATATTAGTTTTGATTTAATGTAGTCTACTGCAGTCATTTTCCCTTATATTTTCTTTATTAAACCAACCTCTTTTGACATAATGCATTCCCATATCATTATACTTCTACCAGTGAATTGAATCTTTAATTTAATGCCCTAGGGGAAGTAATAATTGAAATTGAATAGCTTTATAGTGTATCGATCATATGTTAGATTTAATATAGTTTAATAAGTTCATTTGCTGACTTATCAATTTTATCTAACTGCTTTTTGATAGAATCTGCTTCTTTTTCAACATTATCCATTTGTGATGACTTTCATTTAATTTCGTTTCTTAAAGCCGCCTGCAAATATAAAAATTAGGTTTAGATAAAAAGATTAATTTAATAATTTAATGATTCAGATTATATTTAGATAAAAAATTATCACAAAGATATATTTATTGCGTACCTGATTATTTTTTAATTTATTTAATTTTTCTTGATGTTTACTATCCTCTCTGTCAACATTATAACATATTTCTTCTAGTTCATGTTGCATGCGTGTTATTTTATGTTTTACCGAATTCATTGTATTATGAACGTCTTCTTATGAATTATGGAATTCTTATTTCTGGTTGCTGTTCGAATCAATAAACAAATCACTCACTTAAAACATCATGAGATACTAAATATATGTTAAATGACCAAAATTTTCAATTCTCCAAAGAGAAGTTTGTTTTCTTGCCAGAAAAATCCAATTTGTTATTTCTCTGTTTTCTAGATTTTTTAAGTATGCACTTCTAAATTGTTTGATACCGAAAATGGAAAATGAGTGGGCTGAGCCCCCCCATCAAAATTTATGGGTGGACTCAAGCCCACACAGCCCACACGGTTCCGACGTCACTGTGTAGAACATAAATGCAAATATAACTTTCATGTAACAGTATATATTGTTAAAACAAAAAAAAGTGAAAAAATAATCGCCAGTAATGTTATAGTTTTGATGGTACTGGTAGAGTTATTATATTTAGAAACTGAAGAAAGTAATTAAGTTTTATCTTTGGATATTTTTAATTACAGAAAAGTTAGTTTTTATATATTTGCATTACAGCCTTTCTATGAAAATAAATATTGACATTTTGTTATAATGTATTTTTCATAATTAGGTCATCAACGAAATTAGCTGTCTTATCTATATGTAGAAATAAATTTTATTAGGTCATTTTAGTAGGGCCTTTGGTTCTTCCTTGTCACAGTTTTACCTTCTACATATTATGAAGGCTGATCTATATTTTTGAGTTTAGTGATCGATCTACTATAAATTTTCTGTTTAAATAGTTTTGAGAAAGGCTTCGGATCTTTCTAACTTAATTCACCATAGTTTCAGCCAATTTACTAGAAACCCTGTACTGGTAACTTTTCTGTTGATGATCTCAAGTTTTGGTAAAAAAAATCTTGGTGGGTGATTTGGATTAGATGACATGGCCATCTTTTATGTGTTCTGACTAAAGTCTACTATTCATCTAGTTTTCAAATTTATTAAACTAAAGTCAAGTCTATAAAGAAGACTCTTTAAAAAGTTTAAGTAAATCGGTTCAGTAGAAGTTGAAAAATCGTTGGTATCGTATCGAAAACAGTTGACGAAAAAATGCGTGAAAAGTATTGCAGAGGTAGATATAATAGAGGAGAATTATCGTGGTCAAACAGCTAAATCTCCAAAAATAAATAAAAATTTGTTATACACATATTCTTGAATTGCGAAGATTTAAAATTATGCAAAAAACAAAATCGACTTTTTTTGAATTTAATTTAATTTTTGGTACAGGAAATTCCAGCAACTTGCCTTAAGACACGTTGTCATGCACCACTAGTTTATATTTTGAGTGAACGTAAAATAGTTGTATCATTTATCAACATCAAATCCAATGTTTCATAATATTTGTGAATGAATGATTGCTGAATAAATTCATTATAGATGCAATGGCAGTATACACGCGAGGCGTATAACTTAAACTATATAATATCCACTCAAAATTGCTTTGAGATATTTTATATTCCTAATTCAAATTAATTTTATTAACAGGAACCATGATGGCTGTAACAAACACATTAGCCACTATCCCAGGAATATTAGTGCCAATAGTTGTTGGACAATTAACACATGGAAATGTAAGTGATCGATTTTAATATTATAAATTTTAATAATCTGTTTTATATAGGATATTTAACAAATCTCAAAAATCATTAGTATTTTTTCGTTGGGCAGTTATTGTAATTGTCCAAAAATCTAATTTTTTTTTCCATATCTTCACGTTTCAAAAGTTTCTGAGCATATTTGGCATACCTTGAAAAAAAAAGATGTATGTGTGTGTAGTATATATGTATGTATGGATACAATTTTTTATCGACGTTTTCGGGAGCACACTCACATTGAGCGGCTCAACCGATTTGAATGATTAAAAAAACATTCGATTCGTAATGATGGGAAGAAGGTCAGCCGTTTCAGAGATACTGAGCTAAAAGTGCAAAAATGGTATTTTTGGAGAGATTTAGGCATTCGATTCAAATGGTTTGAAAAATATTTTGCTTGTGAAGAGACGATTAGTTTTTGTGGAAGGAATTAGTTTTTCTTTGATTTCAAAATTTCAATTTTTTTTCAATTTTTATTTTTTTAATATCAAAAATAATTATGATTTTAATTTTAAATTTCTGGTTAAATGATGATTATTAATTTTAATTTTGTAAATCATTATATATCTTTATATAATTCTTAGAAATATGAGATAAGCTCCTTTGTTCTAACTGCGATTGATCAAGTTTTGTTTGTTTCGTTTTCTTCAAAACATATATAAACGGTGTGGCCTAATTTATAAAGCCTTATTATTTTGTCTAAAATATGAATGTTGAAAGTTACATCATTTATAATTATCTATTAGAAAACA
>NW_020538040.1:124306127-124385358 GCF_003426905.1 Ctenocephalides felis
TTATATTATATTTGTAGGATTAAAAAGAAAAAAATGTTATTTTTAATAGCATTATATTTTATGAAAATTAGCTATTTGATTAATTATATGACGTTATATTTTAGGCGCGTTAACCTCGAACTTACGTTAATGCTATAAGCTGTAAGCTTGTTGTGAGCTTTATGTGGCTTAATAAATTTTATTAATTTTAAACAAAATATATTTGGGAAGCTTTTTACATTATGTCACAAGTAACGAAGCTAAATTATTAATGTCAATTAAATAATTATTTCTATCACATAATGATAAATTAAAACAAATGTAAAAATATGAAGATATAGCGTACTGATTAGGTTTTATTAAGACAGAATTTACCTTTCTGTGCCATTATTGCTTATTACTATTTTTATTATCTATATAATAAACTGACGCAAACTATAAATAAATTATGCAATTGATACTGTAATTTTCGTAATTGCGTTCACAAAGCCTGTAATCCAACTCTACTTGACATAATGCAAATGTAAATTGAGCATAACAGTATAATTTTCTATTTGAATTCAGAAGAATTGCACGCAGAAAAATCAAATAAAATGTTGTAAAAAATAATTTAAATATTATAATACTTGTGTCGTCCCGATTAATGAAAGAAAAAAAAATTGCAATTATTACAAAGTATATGTCTATTTAAATAATAATATAATGGCACTCCAAACTAGTTCAATAATGAATGCAATGACATTCTAAAAAATATAAGATAATAAATATTAGTCAAATTAACTTTCGTAATTAATATATTGTATATCACCGCGATGCCAATTAATTGTATTCCATTTATACATTTAAAATATATGTGACAATTTATTTTGCCAATTAGATCGCATGACAACTGTTTCAAATATGAGAATCTAGATATAAACTGAGAAACAAAATTTTATCAGAACAACAATTCCAAATGTATTAAATTTTTAATGTATTTTGAACATTTGGTTTAATTTTAAAAGTTTTTAAATTTTATATATATCTAATATTACTTACATATTGAACATGTCCGAAGATCGTAAAAATGATCCTGGTCCGGAGACTCGGTTTTGGAAAGTGATAGTGAGAGTTCTAATACAGATCATGTCGTACCTGATGATGAAATATCTATTCAAAATGAGCCCGCTGAAGCAGAGGCCAGGTCAGCTGATAATCATAATGATGAATATTCGTTTAACGATGAGGATAATGAAACACGTGGATCTGATAGACCAATTGAAACAATACAACTTCGTATGTACTTTGATAATATACCAGAGCGATCCAATCATGCCGATCTAAGGACACCATCTTCCGACGACTTACCAGATGTTATACTGGTACTAACGAAATATGAAGAATGTCACCCTTATCCTTCCGCCTCATTATCTAATGTTACTAACATGTCAGCGCCGGCTATTTCTAGCGGGTCTTTGACTGAAACTTTAAAAAGGCAAAACTCTATTCGTCGAAACAAATACAGGCCAGGAGTTGCGAAAAGACCGCGTAGACAATTTGTATGTACAATTTGCCAATTAAAGTTTGAAACTCCGGATCTTTTAGACCACCACGTAGATCGGGTACACCTAGAAGCCTCGCTTTCCAATTCAGACGATGAGGGCTGTGACAATGATCATGGAGATGGCGAGTCAGAAAGACCGTCCGATAGCGACGAAATTTAAAGATAGGAAGATTTGTAGTAAAATTTGTTGGAAAATTTTGTAGCAGACAGTTCTCAATCTCAAGTATTAAACTATTCTAGCATTAAGCAAACTAGAGACTCGGAAATCATAAAAATACAGGATTTGTACAAGACCCTTTTTGGATTACTTCAAATGAAAACATTTCTTCGAACATTTGCGCATGAATTAAAAAGAAATCTTATAAAGTCATTTAAAAAAACTATGGCATTGACAAATATATTAGTATTTTTATTTATGAAAGTTTTTATTTATGATTATTTTTATTTATGAATTATATTTCCATAATTCATTGAGGATACGGTACCAACGAATGTCAAAAAAAATTTCAACATATCATGAAAATGTATTATTTTATTAAGATCATAACAAACTCTAAAGTATTTCAGAATACAAAAATTAAGTATTTTCATATATAAATTACAAGTATACCGGAACATATATATATATATATATATATATATATATATATATATATATATATATATATAGTATATGTTAATTTTTTATAATTTTTGATGTTGAGATATGTGAGATTCAGTCTTCAGGGCAATACATCAATTAAAAACTTGTATGACTTTAAAACATTTTTATTTTTTCCATACTAGTTTGAAAGCACAGATAGAAATTATTAATTAAAACTAATATATAAGAAGTGATAATGAACTAATATATATGAAGTGATAGAAAGTTCATACCATATCACTTCTTATATATTAGTTTTAATTAATAATTTCTATCTGAAGATGACACAAAACAATGTGTCGTATGGAAAAAATAAAAATGTTTTAAAGTCATACAAGTTTTTAATTGATGTATTGCCCTGAAGACTGAATCTCATATATATATATATATATATATATATATATATATATATATATATATATATATATACTCGTATATATTGAAATAAATAAAACAGCCAATGCGTCGAATGTAAAGATTTATTTTAATTTTTTATACGTTTCGAGACTAGATGTGTTTCATCATTCAGCTAAAAGAAATTTACATTATAAGAAAAAGTTTTAAAAAATGAATTTATACATTGGAAAAATTAATTGAAAACAACAAATTATACACACCAGATCAGGAAAAACCACACTATACTAACACATTTTACAACACCACAATCACGTGATCATGTGATTAGATCAAACATTTTAAACATTCTCAATTATCTCTAATTTTATTCATGTTACTTTTATCAAATTTTTATTAGAATTTTTCATAAATGTAAAGATACATGCCTGTTATTATATTTATAGAACGCATTTTTTTTAATAGGAAACCTATTACAAATACAAAACTAGCTGTAAGTGGAATTCTGTCTTAAGGCAATTAAGGCATCGTGCCTTAAGGCAAATTGCTGGAACTTCCCGTACCAAAAATTATTATTTTTTAAAAACGATTAACATTTTTGAAAAAAATGTACTTTGAAAAAATAAGATTTTTGAGAAACTATATATATGGACAAAAAATTAGTTTTTTTTGAAAAAAATTTTTTTTTAAAAAAAAAAAAAATTTTTAATTTTTTTTTTTGAAAAAAAAATTTCTTTATTTTGACATATTGTGGAAGATCTGAACTTTTTTTTCAAAGCAATCGTACTGATTTAACTGCATAGGGACAAAATATAAAGCGCGTAGGCGCCGCGTCGCCTACGGAACCCATAGGAATGTTAACAAAATGTATACTTATTGTTAAAATCTCTATAAATATCTGATAATTTAATGTGCATATGTCTAATGATCATTTTTGACCGCCAAATGGCTAATTTTTTTACTTTTTCCTCCATATCTCCGAAACTGCTAGACCTACCTTTATGAAAATTTTATCGATTCTTCATCTTGTCAATAGAAGTGAAATTATTTAAATCGGACGCTTCGTTCTCTTAAAAACTGAGTTACCGTTTTCGGCACTTTTTTCCTGCCTTCGCCAAAAACTAATCAGCACGTCTCCTTATCAATACGAATCGAATGTTTTTTGAATTATTCAAATCGGTTGATCCGTGTTTCCGAAATCGTCGACGAAAATTTGTATCCGCACATACATACACACACGTACATACATACACACACACACACACATACATCCATTTTTTCTAAGGTACGCCAAAATGTTCAGAAACCTTTGAAACGTAAAGATATATAAAAATTTTCATTTTCGATTTTTTTGCGATTACTATAACTTGCCCTACGGGAAGTTAATAAATCAAAATTAATTCAAATTCGGAATAATTATACATATTTAAAATAAATTTCAATTATTATTAGTTGAAGGTCAAAATTTTTAAATAACAATATACAGCTGTTATATAGTTTATTTCATGGCAATAATATTTTGTTCTGTATTATTTTTAATTTTTGAAAGCATTATTGAATTTTAAATATTTAAATCATTCAATTGAGATTTGTGACTAAATGGATTCTTAACATTTCTATTTATTAATGGTTTTCGTTTAATATCAATGTATTGTTTTTTCCTCATCGACTTAATAAATAAGTGCGCAGATAAAGTGGTGTTTAAAATACTTTCACGCTAATTTGTAAATGTGTATCTTTTTATATATTTTTTTATTATTTCATTGAATTTTAAACTAGTCGTGCTTGACATCGTGCCTTAAGGCAAATTGCTGGAACTTCCCATACCAAATCATTCAAATCGGTTGAACCGTGTTCCCAAATTCGTCGACGAAAATTTGTATCCGAGCCCATATAAATACACACACATGCATACATCCATTAATTCTAAGATATGCCAAAATGTTCAAAAACCCTGAAATGTAAGATATATTGAAATTTTCATTTTCGAATTTTTTGCGATTAATATAACTTACCTATGAGAAACGACAGAAAATAACACGACATAAAACGACATAAAACGACAGAAAATAACACTATTAAACACATTTTGTCATTTTAGTAGACGTGTTACCAACCATGGATAGTTTTTCTCGTTATGTCAAATTATGCAAATTTTTTTTTTAGAAATCGCCTGTTGCTGATATTTACAGAAAATTATTAAAACTTTGAATGTGTGCAATTTTACTAATGTTTATGTTAATATTATAAAGAAGAAATTATACAAAAATTATATTGAAGTTTGGAAGTTAAAAACCTCTGGACACAAATTTCCACATTGTTGCTTTGAACTGGACAATATTATCGATGGAATATAGTAAAGGATCTATTTTTATATATGCAGGTTTCAACAATTGTTTTTCAAAGCAATCAGAGTAGAAAAATGACTGATTTTAATTTATTAACCATGAAAATAAACACACAATCAATTTATATTTAATACTGATGGACAGAAGAGAAGATGGATTGAAGAATTAGGAAGAAGAAGAATGCAAATGGTTGATAACTTTTGTCATAAAAAAATGCAGTAAACCGAAAGCCGAAACACTGGACCAAGAAGCAAGGAATTGAAAGTTAAAAAAAAAGTATGAAAGTGTATAAAAACGTGAAGAATAGTAATGATAATAATAAAATAGGACGGAGAAGGTAGCCAAATTATTGATTGTAGTGGTACCCGGAACCTGCTTTTGGGCAGACGATTATTTATTATTTATTGCTGATGTAATCACAAATTATTTAAAGAGGTGCAATTTGATATGTGGGCTATGTCAAATTATAAAATACACTGAGTGGAATCCTATAGACAATATAAATAAATTTACGTTACTGGATTTGTACATCGCATTTTCCTTACATCAAAAATAATGAAAATTGTTTTCATCACGATAATTAAAAGACATGATATTCTGAATAAATCTGGGTATAAAAATGAATCAATTGTTTGTAAGGATGTTCAAACTGTAATGGTTGACAATGATTTTAGAATCATTGACTTAATTTTTGCAGCAAGTTAACAATTAGACGATTCACAGAAGATAATTTTAAATTAATATGTACAAGTATAAATCACAGTATAAGAATATGATACAATATAATATGATACAACGGCTGTTCGGTAGGTCTCTACACCAAAATACAGATTTAATCGTGTTCTGGCTTGTGCGCATCATCATATGATAATAAAATACTAGGGTGGGCTGAAAAGTTTTAGACCTAACAATGATACAAGAGTTTTTTCTTCTCTATTTTTATTTATATTTGTGCTTTTATAACTCTACACACTACACACTTCTTTCAGTGATGTTGTCATCACTGTAACTCATCCAAATAGTACTTGGCAAAGTTCTGTGCAAAAATTGTTCACAAAGTCCATTATCCTCATTCAACAAAAATCTATATCTTTCGTTGGCTGTTTTCAACTTAGGAAATAAAAAGAAGTAGCTTGGTGCCAGATTAGGTGAGTAAGGTGAATGGTCAAGCAGTAACTGGTGGATTTTTGAGACAACGACGCGTTGCAATTTATGCCTTTAGCTCATTAAGTAATGATACGTAGTATGCTTCTGTATTGGTTTTTCCTTTTTCAAGATAATCGATGAAAATAACTTCATGACTATCCCAAAATACAGAAGACATCACACTCCCAGCCAAAATAACTAATAATATTTGTTTTCTTTTTGTAGCTGTTTCCCTCTTTCTAGTCTACTGTTTTAAGGGGATATTCTAGTGTAGAAATTCAGTTTTTTTTTATTTCATATTTTCAAAGTTTAACTATCTAAAAATATGGGTACGAGAAGGTTTTTGAAAATTTGAATTATTTTCGTAGATATAGGCATTTTACTGACTCGGTCTCCAAACTGGTTTGGCTTCACGCAAAACTTTAAATGCGTTTTTCTCAGAACAGACTTTTTCAGTACTGTTGACACGATTTCCCGAGTTTTAATCGACCGATTTACTTGAAATGTTCAGAGAACCTTGTTTATAGACCTATCTATAGCCCGAACTAGGATTATTCCCAATTTTCAGTTTTTACTATTTTTAAAAAAATCGAAAAAACAGTAAAAACACTTTTTTTCAAACAGTCGCCAATTTGTAAAATTTTTATTTTAATCATCTCTAGTTCTGGCGATTGCGACATCATTGTAATTTGATAATCTTTTTATTTTTTGCATATCCGATGGCTAGGGGGGCTGGAATCATGTCAAGACTGAGGTGCCAATTTTTTGAGACCACGCACTTCATCAGCTGCCAGTTTTTACAATTTTCAACTTTTTTATTTTTTTATTTTGTTTTGTATTTGATTAATATTAATAAATAAGTGGTAAAAAAAGGATAGTAAAAACATTCATTGCTTTCTTTTACGACACTTTAAAAATGACCTAAAATTCTTCGGCGTTCATCTAATATCATTTCGTGAACTTTAGCAATGCAATCTTTTGAAGTTAAAGTTTTTGGTCGGCATGAACGATCATCGTCTTCCAAGCTCTTACGGCCACGTTTAAATTCAACTCCAAATATTTTATTGTAAATTGTAAAGTTGTATTGTACGGAATAAAATTTATCTATTTATTTGCGTATTCGTATTGTATTTCAAAAACAAATATTTAATAACGGCTCAATATTCAATTTTACACTTACATGTAGTTACTAAAACGGCTATCGATTGAAAACGTAGCTCCCAAAATGGCAAAAAAATTTGCGCCACTATCAGCCAAGCCGTTTCTTTGTAAATCGCAGAAAAGTGAAAAAAAAAATTCGTCCACGTTTTAGCCCGCAATTCTCAATCGATTTTGAAAATTCAAAAACTATTTGAAAGATATTGTTTGGGAATCGTGCTGATTAGTTTTTGGTAAAGATCGGCCGGGTCGTTTTCTTGTAATAAAGTGTTAAAAAAAATTTTTCGACGATTTTTATGATTTTTTTGACGGTAGATACCATAGACTTATAGATCATACTAAAATATCACGGCCCTACGACAAGTCAGTTCTTCAAAGTTTATAGACATTAATATCGTTTTTTTGGCATTTATCAAAATTAGACCTTTCATCGACGTTTTCTCAAAAACTCCTGAATCGATTTCAGAAATTTAAAAGCCATTTGATGTATCGCAATGAGGACTATTGTTTCGTGCGGTGATCTGCCAAGCCGTTTCTTTGTAATTTAGAAAAAAGTGTTAAGCTGTTCGAAAGATATTAGTTGGGAATGATACTGATTAGTTTTAGGTGAAAATCTACCGAGCCGTTTTCTTGTAATTAACTGTTAAAAAAAAAATTTAAGCCGATTTTTATGGAACTTTTTTTGGCGATATATATCATAATCTTATAGAACTTACTGAAATTTTACGGTCTCACGACAAGTAGTTCAATATTAAAGATTTATCAAAGTTTAAGAAAATGACTAGTTTTTTTGACGTTTGTTAAAATTAAAATTAGACGATTTACTTGGTATAACAATAGAGTACTTAATATTAATGAACATACTAAACCAGTAAGGACATACCTAGTAAGGTCTTATGGAAACTGGTTCAATTATAACAATTATTGATTTTTGAAAATTTGCTTTTAGAAAAATACTTCAAGTTAACGAGTTTGTTCGTTTTCAATTATGTGTCATAAATCCACTCGGAATACTTTCAATCACTCATAAATTAATTTATATTTTATTGATTAAGTCGATTATTTACGCATATCGGAAAGTTCATGTAACTTGCCTCAAGGCAAAATAACAATACCAACTAGTTATTTAATATGATATAAATGTGCAAGTTCAGACGTTTATAATACGCCTCGCATTGATATATAATTTTTATAATTATTTCTATATAATTCCAATCTGCTTGGTAAGGCATTTAGTAATTTTGGTGTCAATTTAAGATGCTAACTAGTGGTAGTCATTTTAGGTTTTTAAAATGAATAAGATAAAATTACAGAACAGTAACAATAAATTTTCATTATATGTTATTTACTAAATCTAAAAGGTTAGTTCTTTCGAGTCTTCTGGGTATATTGATGAGAGCAAGTCTTTGGCGTGCTGGTTTGGATGTTTGTATGATCTTCAGTTAAATTTTGTACGTATTGTTAGATGCATGTTCTCTTTTTTCTCTAGAACTTTTCTGCTAGAGTAAACATATTGAGGTCTTGGTCAATATTGATATATACTTAATAACTTTGTTCAATCCCTTGAAAAATAAACAGGTATTTGATTCTTCACACTAGGAAAATGACATACCTGGCATGTATGCTCAAGAAGGAAGATAATTGGGGGTTGACAATATAGTATGATACTTGAAAACTTACTGAATTTGTACTATCTGCACAACTATTTATTATTTTTAATTTTTATTACTTGTTGGATGACGTATAAAGGCTGCATATCATAAAAAATTTGAATTTTTCATCTTCTTAAATTGTAATATCTCAGGAACGGTGATACTATTGAAAAAATGTATAAATACATTTTTGTAGAGAATTTTATAGTAAACTGTATAACATATTTTTCTTTATTATTTTCTATGGTTTCCGTAGAAAATGGGGAAAACCAGAATGTTGTACATTTGACCTTGAATAAAAAAAAAATGAAAAAGAGTCGGATCGATAGTCACCTTTTATATCTCATTTCTGATGGTCTATTTAACATCTATACCAATTTTCAGCTCTATGCGAATTATTCTTAAGTTAAATTTTATTTTGATTAGAGTATTATTAAGAATCTAATATATAACTTATTCGGTATAAAAATATACATTTTTATTTCCATGTATCTATTACTGTATCTATTCTGTATCATTGAAACTGAGATTTATCTTTCACGATTTTATCACATTACATAATTTATACTATATATTATAAATGCAATGACTATAAATAATATAACCATATTTCTATGCTCAATCAATGTCAAGTTCAAGGTACATATATGAAGTTTAAATGCACACAACAATTAATTTCACATCTAACTGTTTATATAATATTACTAAATTATTTTCATACGGCAAATAAATTAAACGGTTTTATTAAGTTCATTGAATTAACAGTTATTAGCGATTGCATTGAGGAAAAAATATTTATTATAATTTCACTGTTGCTATGTATGTTTATTTATTACATTAAAAATATATTCAAATAAATCTATGCATCTATGGATAGCTGTTATAAAATATTCAAAACTACTCTTTATAAGCAGTTCATGCTCTGTCAATATTGAATGTAAGAATATAATATAAATTTTCTTATATCAAAATTTCTATAGTAAGGCCATTTTTCAAATACCAGAACCTTCTCGTTTCTTGACTAATTTCATTTTAATTCAAAATTGATATGGAGCAGCATGATAAACCTTGCCATGTCAAAAACGAGTCTTGGATATAAATTTCAACGTCAATTTAAGGAAAAGTGGCCTCTAACTCACACACACACATACACACACACATATATATATATATATGTATATATATGTATATATATATATATATATATATATGTGTGTGTGTGTGTACAAGAATTAAAAAAATATCAATGTATTAAATATATTTTATATATTTGTATATTTCATACTCTGTATCTAAATGTGATTACTATGTACTGAAATAAACTGATAAGACTGCTTAAAATGACAATGAATATTTTATTACTTTGTATCTTTATATGGTTCATACATTTTAAATTAGGTTATCATATCGTGCACATTATGATTGTACTCGGATTTTAACAATATGCCAATGAATTATATCAAGAGATACCGAAATGATAAAAAATCTAACATATCTAAGTTATTTGATTATTATGTAATAATGATTTCACTGATAGTAATTTCCAGGTTTCGGTTAACTGTTAACGATTTTTAATTTTAGCTTACTTCATCGATTATTTTACACTGAGGTTGTGTTCTTCGGAAAGTATTTTTGTTTTCATAGTCATTTTGATAAGTTATTTTTGTATAATAAACAAATACTTAAATTATATATTGGCCGTTTCGGTCATACATCTTTTATAATTTGTATTCCGGGTAGTAGCATAATTCCGGTATCTAAATTGTTTTGGTCAGTATTGGCAAAAAACTAAACAAGTTGCTTTTTGACATACTCATTTGAGGTGAAGATTTTACCGTCTAAAAATTTTCTTAGTGACCGGAACAAATAATAGTCCGATGATGTTAGGTCTGGGGAATGTGATGGGTATAGTTTTCCATTCAAGCTGTAAAAGTTTTGATTGACCAAATTTATTTGAGGTCGCGCATCGTCTAGTTGCAATGCTACATCTCGACTGTTGATTAATTCTGGCTCTTTCTGTTAAAGTTTATTATTTAGTTCATTTATCTCATGACAGTAGGCATCCGAATTAATAGTTAAGTTTATCCTAAAATAGCCTTAATTTCACCAGACACACAGTATCATCTATCACTTTTTTCTAGCAAATATCGGCTTGGCAAATGTTTTGAGCAGTTTTTTTTGTTTCTTGAGCAATTACGTGTGATTTATTGCACACAATGCATCTTACATTCTTAGATACAAATTGCTTCATAAAATTGATTACTTTCAAGACGATTGAAAGACGAATCGCAGACGTCAATGCGGCGACACAAGTTTCTCTCTATATAATCCTGGAAAACTCATACATTGATCTTTGAGGAAAATCTCAGATGATTAAGTAGTTATGAACTGTTGAATTTGATAAATTAAAACTCAATGCGATGTCACATGTTGTTATTGGACGGTTTGGTCAACTGAACCCTTTCTTGCGTCTTACCAGCTTCAACCGTTCTTTCTGATCGTGGTGCATTTTCGATGCAATATCGTCGATATTAAAATCTTAGAACGAAATTTAACAACTAGTACTATCGTACTACCAACACGTCTTTCCATACTCATCAATCAATTTCACATTGGCTTTATCATAATTTTTACCTGTTCTATAGCAAAATCTGTCAAAAATGCTGCTTATTTCTTTCCGTAATCCAAATACTACTGCGTATATGTGATTAGAATTTTGCACGCACAAATCTTAATATAAAAGCTTTCAATTCATATATTAATCATAACTTTAGTTTCATGTTAGGTTCAAAAAATACAATTGAATCTTCAGTGGTAAAAAAAACGAAATTACGTTGCAAACAGTCTTATATATAGACAAAATGATTATGAGATTAGTATTATAATTTTTTTACATAAATTCTTTTTAAGTATAGCATACATATACAGCATCTTCAAGATATATTGCATAAACCTACATTGAATTTTCAAAAAGTATTGATTGAACGCACAAATAATTTTCTAATCATGTTAAAAATAATCTTCATTAATATATGACTACATTATTATTAACACGAATAATTAAAAATACTACAATGGTTGTCGGTAGTATATTAGTCGCATATAGATAATATTTTATTCGACAAAAAAGTTAAAAACTCAACATACAATGGAGTATTTTAGTATTTAATTTATTAACTTTCCGTAGGGTAAGTTATAGTGATAGGCCAAAAATCGAAAATAAAATTCACTTTTCAAGTTTTAGAGGTTTTTGAACTTTTTGGCATACCTAAAAAAAAATCATTTGTGTGTTTATGTTTGCATGTGTGTATGTGTGGAGACAATTTCTCGTCGACGATTTCGGGCGTACGGATTATCCAATTTGAATGGTTGAAAAAACAATCGATTCCTATTGATGAGGGAGACGTGCTGATTAGTTTTTGACGAAGACACGTCTAAAAGTGCTAAAAATGTCAGTTTTTAAGAAAACCAATCAACCGATTTAAATCATTCAGACAGCATTTGATTCGTAATGATGGGGAAAAGTGGCACTTAGATTTTGGCAAAGAAAGGTCCAGACCTTTCGGAAATAATAGAGCTAAATGTGCAAACAATGGCAGTTTTTGAGAGAACTAAGCATCAAACAAAATTTTTTTTGTATATCGAAAAATAATTCGAATTTTAATTTCAATTCTAACTAAAGTTTTAAACATTATTTATATACTTTAAATAAATAATTTTATCTTTGCAATTTAGTTTATATAATTCTTATAAATATTAAACAATGTCCTTCATTTTAAATTTGATTGATTGAGTTTTGTTTATTTACTTTTCTGTGAAACATGTATAAGTTACAGTATTTATAATAATCTATTTGAAAACATTTAATATTCCTCGAATATTTTATTAAGGTACGGGAAGTTTCAGCAATTTGCCTTTAGGCACGATGCCATACACCACAAAATTTGGTTTTGTAATCGACATAATTTTAAAAAAAGTATTTTTATTGAAATTTCGATTCCAATTCATTTGAAACAAAGCTGTATAATTATTTCAATTGACTTTTTCAAAAATATTGAATAAATTTGCATAAAATATTCCGCAGTGAAAGTGGCAGAATAACTAACAGTAAATTGTACGAGTATCGGTGATCCAATGCACACAATGAGAACAAACACGTTGACAGTTTGTTAAGTAAATTTAAAATCTAACATAGATTATCAAATAATTTTATATTTTTTCACACATATTGTTGACAGCTATCATATCTTCTATAGGCTTGTTGTAATATCTTCTTCAATAATTTATTGTTAGAATACTGATTTATCAACTTCCAGTAGGGTAAGTTTTAGTAATCGCAAAAAAATCGAAAATAAAAATATTTATAAATATTTACGTTTCAGAGATTTCTGAACATTTCGGCATACCTTAGAAAGAAATTATGTGTGTGTGTGTGTTCGAATACTAATTTTCGTGGACGATTTTGGGAACACCGTTCAACCCAGTTGAATGATTCAAAAAAACATTCGATTTCTATTGATAGTGCTGATTAGTTTTTAGACAAAGTATTAATTTCAGTGCCAAAAACGGTAGTTTTTAAGAGAACGGAGCGTCTGATTTTGATAAATCAAAAAGCATTTTACTTGTATTGACAAAATGAAGAACTGATTAAATTTTTGGAAAGGCAAGACTATCGGTTTCGGAGATCTAGTAAAAAAGTAAAAAAAAATGCCATTTGGCGGTCAAAAATGATCATTAGACATGTGCACATAAATTTAGCAGTTATTTTATATAGCTTTTAAGGGGGTTTACAAAAAATGCAAGGTATTTGTTTTTGTTTTTCTCGAAATGTATTTATCATAGAGACATGCGGTTTTTTTAAGCAAAAATTACAAAATTATAGAATATTACGAAATTTTCTTTTTTTTTCGCTGTCATTTAACTAGGGGGCGACAAAGTCGGCCTTGCAAAATCGATCTCTTTTGCGGTGCCACAGATAAATCCGTTGCGCGCATCGCCTGAAACAAAAAAAAACAAACTACGGTGAAGAAGTTTGAATCCAGTCCCCCTACCAAAATGAAAGAAAAAAGCAAGAAGGAAAAAAATGGCAGCTATTTAAAAAAAGTGTCAAAAAAGGCCTATTTTTTGGGGCGAGAAGCTTCGCAAATTTTTTTTGCGTAATGTTATCAAGTTGTTTGAGGTAGGGGGACTAGGTATTGCAGTGGTGAACAAATTAAAAATAAAATGCAAGTCGATCCGACTTGTACTTTTTTTTTAATTTGTGGCACCGCATTGAAAAAAGTCAATTTGAGAAAAACGTATTTGAAGTTTTTAATATAATGTACTAAATACACCATTTAATTTAATGTACTAAATACACCATGGTGTTCAAAGATGCTGACACATTAAAAAGGTCATGTGCATGAGGTATTATAATGAAAAAGAGAGTAGCACGCATACAATAGCCCGCGGAGCGATGAAAAAATGTATAAACTTTGTTTACATTTCTATGAGTTCCGTAACATTATTTGTCTGTTAGCCAGCGATGCAGCTAAAGCAGCGCCATTGTTTTGAAAAAAAGTTCAAGATTTTCAAAATATTACGAAATATAATAAACATTTTTTTTTGAAGTCAAATTTTTTAAAATTCTCAAAAATCAATTATTTTCAATGTTTAAAAAATATCAATCTTTTTTAAAGAATTTAATTTTTGGTACGGAAAGTTTTAGCAATTTGCCTTAAGGCACGATGTCATACACCACTAATTAATCTATTACCTCTAATTAGAGTAATACTCTATTTTTTATCGCAGCAATGAAGGCGATGGGCTATCTTCCCTTGGAAACGTACCTATTGCTATCTATATTTTCAAGTGAAAGTCGATGTTAACTGCTTGACATATTAACACGTTAATTGCCTTATCTGTCATATGTGCCTGAGGCTAAGAAGTTCTGCATAAGCCATGTCAGGCATATAATACTGACGTGCAATTTGGTAGAAGACCACGTCAATCACAGATGTCCGACACAAATGATACATTTGCAGTATGTTTCGAAAGCTTGGCCTATCAGGAATAAAACCCTTAAAATGCCTATAATAAGTAAAGCATTTATATGTAATATATAGTACACAGTACTATAATACAAAGTGGTTAATCAATGGGTTGCCTTCTCGAAGAAAATAACAGATGAGATGTATGTTAGCAATAACAGCTCAAAGAACACATAGTTCCATACGCTGTAAAACATAAAATAAAAAACGGATTTTATTGATTATTCTTACAATTAATATTCAGAGTCTGTATTAAAATGAGTAATATAAAAAGTTTAAATATATTTTTTTATTTATATAAATATAAACATTTTTTTACGTATATATGACAATCCGTTTCTGGCAATTTTTTGTACATGGTTGTATGTGCTACTTTGGTATAATAATATCTAGTCGCACATCGGCACTTGTAACACAATTACATTCCATGTTAAATTTTTTGTTATATAATAACATGTTATGGCAATGCCCCTCCTCTGCTATGAAATATATAGTCGATATACAAATCGAGAATACGATTGTCATTATTTAACAATACGCTTAATGCACGTAATGAAACCTGTTAAAAAATCTATATTTGTTTTGGCTTATTTGCCGATAATTCATAATTCATGTGCTCTTATTGAAGAAAAATCTTTTTGCAATCTTTTGTCCTCAGGTTGTTAAATTAAGATTAGTTTTTATCACGTGAATTGCATTAACCGTGTTGAATTTTGTGATGACTTCAAAGATTACTTTTTTATAATTGTTGGAAAATCTGACAATAAACGCCTTATCATAAATGTCAATAAATAATTAAGAATAAAGAAACTTCTCAATCCTAGATAAAATATTACCAAATCTGAAGAGAGATGACAATTATAATACAATTGAAAATCTCATATGAGATAATTGTATAGGTATTTAGTAAATATCCTTCTTTGCCTTTCAAAAAAAAAATATTTTCAAAAATAATTGCAAAAAGTGAATAAAAAAACTAAATTAAAAAAAATTTAAAAATAAAAACGTGGCCCACTTCTGTTCACAGCACCCTAACAGTTATTATTAAAAAAAAACGAACAAATTTACTTTTAACTCTTTAAAAGCAATGCGGTCAGCAAATGACTCAATGCAGTAATCGAAACTTGTTCAAACAAACATTTTTTATCCTTTACCCGTTGGACCCTACCGTAAATTCGTTTTGTTTAGCTGTTATAACAACAGCTCTACCGTAGCCTGGCAAAACCAAACCCAGTCTCTCTTATATACTTTTTGTTTTTTTTTTCTCCGAACTGGATATTATGAATGCTGCATATCAATATACATTACTATACAATTATCTCATATGACATAATACGGAAAACACGGTAAATAGTATTTACCGTGTTTTCCAAAATTAGAGTGAGAAGTAGGCTACCCAAATTTTTATCTAACCAGTGCTGCATGACATCGTGGCTTAAGGCAAATTGCTAGAACTTCCCGTACCGCAACGAAATGTTTGAGAAATATTAAATGTTTTGAAATAGATTATTATAAATAAATACTGTAACATTGCCTTATATTTATAAGAATTACATAAACTGAATTGCAAAGTTAAAATTATTTATTTAACTTTAAAGTATATAAGTTAGCAAGAATTAAAATTAAAATCTGAATTATTTTCTATATACATTTTTTTTTTCAAAAGCAATTGTTTTGTTTTTTTAATCATTCAAATCGCATGCTTAGTTCTACTACAAAAAGATGCCATTTTTTGTACATTTAGCTCCAAATCTTCGAAACGGCTGTACCTGCCTTTGCCAAAAACTAATCATCACTTCTTATCATTACAAATTCAATGTTTTTTATATTATTCAAATCGGATGCGCCGTTCTCTCAGAACCTCAATTTCTATTTTCTGTACTCTTTGCCTTTTATGTTTGTAAGGGCTGAACCTACTTTTGCCAAAAACTAATTAGCACATCTGTCTATCAATAGAAATGGAATGTTTTTGAACCATTCAAATCGGCTGATCCGTGCGCCAAAAAACGACGAAAAAATGCGGACATACAAAACACACACACACATTCATTTTTCTGAGGTATGTCAAAATGTTCACAAATCTTCAAAACGTCGAGAAATGCAAAAAATTTCATTTTCGATTTTTGGCCCATTACTATAACTGTCCTACGGAAAGTTAAAAAATGCTGCAATATGCTACAAATTCTTACCTTAAGGTTTTCAAGTGCGCTGATTACCAATCCGTTGTCAAATTTACAAAATACAAACTAATTGACACGAAATGAAGGTTAGAGCTAAAAAAAACAGTAACTTGAATTTATTAGTTCATTTAATGTCTGAAAAGGAGTAATAAATTTGGAATCATAACATTGTTGAAAAAAACATTTTGCAATAATCAAGCACAGATTCTGGGCGTAAAAGGCGCTCTTGAAGTCGCTGCAGTTGTTCATATCAATGCATTTCAACTGAGAAGGATTTGTCATATTTATCGTACTCGACGGAGTTTTTTCTTATTAGCTTTGCCGGCATCAATTTATTGCAAATCATGCCAAATTTGATATCTTTATTTGAAGAAATCGAAGATTTTTTGAAGTCTTTGACGCGACTAGGGTGTAAATCCGTACAAATGCAACGGAAGTGCGTTACGGCAGAGTCGATGGCCAATGATTCGTCATTCGCTTTCGATGATATCATTTCTATACGGGTCGATTGTGATTAGTCGTCGCGTATGTGAATAGAGATCTCTGTATTTGTATGCGTACCGATATCAACAAGAAAATCGGTATAGATAAATAAACATTTTAAAGTACAAATGTTGATTTAATGAAAAATGTCTGAATCAAAAGAATATTTTACCCCGTTCCTTGAAAATAATAAAACAAATTAAGCATTTGTACAAAACGTAATGATTAGAAATTATTTCTATATTATTCGTAGTTTCTATAAATCTTTGGAGTTATTAAAATGGAAAATAGTTTTTAGGCAAGACAGATATTACAGCTGTTCAAAAAATGAGATTATATCGCCAGCTAAAAAGTAAAAAAGATACAAGTAGTCAATGAATGTATGTTAATTTTAATTACATGAAGTTCTTTAAACACAATTACATGAAGAGTGAAGTTGCGAAAACAATACTTGTTCAGCCGTTGTTTAACATAATTCACTGTGTGAACGAATATTATAGAATTAATTGCAATTACTTCATTTCTCTAATGAAGGTTCATTTCTAAATGCTACTTACAATGACAATCCGATCATATGATATTTGAAGTATGACTTCAATTACATTATACTTTTTAAATATTATTCATATTTTTAATGCTATTATAAATATATAATTTATAATTTATCATTGCATGTGTATAATGCTTGACAATAATAAATGTGTGCATCACGAGTGTTACCATATTACTAATAAACATTATTCAAAATTGTTATATAAAGTATATATTTTTACTTAAATGCCATCTTGTACAGTAGCAAATAAGTTTTACTTCAATCGCGTGTGAACCTTACGCAAACTCTTTTTTTATGTTTTTCTTCAAGTTTCATATCGTTGTGAATCGTTTAAGACCAAAATTGAACTAGTGGGGCACATGGCATGGTGCTTTAAGGCAAATTACTGGAACTTCCGAAATTGAGCAAGTATCAAAATATGATAAATATGTGCGCCGTTCGACATACATGTCATTAGTCTTAAGGTTATTCGGGTGCCCCACTCCAACCTGCAAAATTTCATCGACGTTTTCTTAGAAATGGGCAATACTTTTTGAAAATTCGATGAAATTCGATAAGCACACGTGCTGGTTAATTTTAAATTGTAGATATATAAAAAATAACAAAAAGCAATATGATTGGCAATTTGATAATGTATACAATTTAAATTTTGGCTTGATAATAAATTAGTGCTTAAGTTCTTGAATATATTTGCCAATTACGTAAATTCAATACGTCATTTAATAATATATTATTAATTTCTACAGCTATTGAAGAAAATGGATATAAAGCTATAGGAAAAATCACTGGTCTTGATCCCAACGGACCTTATTTCAAAAGAATGCGCAAAAAAGTAAGATTGGATATAGGCGACGCTATTTATGTAGAAGTTATTCATACATATGCGGAACCCAATGGCCAAGGTATTATGGAAGCCATCGGCCATGTCGATTTTTACCCGAACAACGGTTATTCCCAACCTGAATGCAACGTGTCTAAAAAATATCCACATATCTTGAAACTGACGAGGGATTCTCTAAAAGAAGGAAAGATATATCCGGGATGTTCTCACAAACGATCATTTAAATATTATATTGAATCTATAGCAAATTCAAATTGTAATTATATAGGATTTTACTGTAAAAACTACACCATGTTTTTAAGAGGTGGCTGCACGTCTCGTGATATTTACTCGTCTCCCTCATGTGCTGAACTTGGATTGAACACTCCTTTTAACGACTCTTTATTTCATTTACCCTGTTCTACAAAGTACTATTTTACGGGCTCATCGGGAACGTATTGTTTGGATTTGTATAAATTTATTTTTTTTTTCTGAAGCCAGAAACCCTACTCAAATTATGGGATATTTTGATGTTAATTTGACGAGTGGCGACCTTGTAACCAATATGATTCTGAATGAATTCAGATTTTATACAGAGATTTACTCATGTCAAGTAAATTACACGTTCGTTGGATGGTCTCAACCACCTCCGTCTATAGATTACATAAATTCTGCTAGATTTAAATGGAACTATGTTAGCAACTCATTGAGTATTACCAAGAATAGCGAAGTTTATATTAAAAGGGTAAATATTTCACGCATTACAACTGATAAATTAACACTTAATATATTGTGTCCGGAGGAAATAGATGGCTATCAACTGAGACCAGTACAAATAGAGCTATTTCATTTGTGCGATGGCGAAAGGAATCAAACTATTCCAACAACCACTCATGTTATTGACACTGAAAGTAATATTGATGATGGTACAACGCATGTTTCAACAGATTTTGAATGAAAGCAAATTTGTATAAAAGAATAAATAAAAAGCCACATATTTTTTTGTTATTTATTAACCTCCCGTAGGGCAAGTATAGTAATCGCAAAAAAATCGAAAATGAAAATTTTTATATATCTTTACGTTTCAAAGGTTTCTGAACATTTTGGCATACATTAGAAAAAATCGATGTATGTATGTGTGTATGTGTGTGTGTGTGTTTTTTTGTATAGCGAAGGAAATGCCTTTATGCATCCCAGACTGGCCTTTTGTCTGGGTATGTCGGACTCAATACCGCTCTAGTATAATACCGACTAAAATCTCCGCTTTGCTCTTGCCTCTGGTCCCCACGGAAACCGCCGTTAGGCTTTACTTCGTGGGAGAAGGATCTAGAATGTTTTAATTCTTAACTTGTTAACTTCCCGAAGGAGAAGTTTATGTTTTCATCAAAAAATCCGATTCGCTAATTTTATGTTTTCTCGACGTTTCAAGCCATTCTGAATCGATTGAGACTAAATTTGGAAAAAGTATGTATGTGTGTGTGAGTGTGCGTGTGCACCAACAGATTTTTTGCCGTAAATCGCCGTTTTCTCAAAAACGGCTGGAACGATTTCAAAAATTTAAAAGCCATTCGATGTATCTCGATGAGGACTATTGTTTGTCAGTTTTGTGCGACGATCGACCAAACCGTTTCTTCGTAAATAGCAGAGAAGTGAAAAGTCTTTCGTCCACGTTTTAGCCCGCAGTTATGAATCGATTTTGAAAATTCAAAATCGTTCGAAAGATATTGGTTGGGAATCGTGCTGATTAGTTTTTGGTAGAAATCGGCCGGGCCGTTTTCTTGTAATAAAGTTTTTAAAAAAAAAAAATCGACGATTTTTATGATTATTTTTTGACGGTAGATACCATAGTCTTCTATATCATACTAAAATATTACGGCCCTACGACAACTAGTTCAGCTTTAAAAATTCGTTAAAGTTTGCAAAAATTGGTATTGTTTTTTTGGCATTTGTCAAAGTTAGACCTTTGGTCGACGTTTTCTCAAAAACGCCTGAGCCGATTTTAGAAATTTAAAAGCTATTTGATGTATTTCGGTGAGGACTATCGTTTGTCAGTTTTGTGTGACGATCTGCCAAGCCGTTTCTTTGCAATTTGAAAAAGTGTTAAACTTCTCATCCACATTTAAGCTCATCCTACCAAACCGATTTTAAAAAATCAAAAACTGTTCGATAGATATTAGTTGGGACTGGTACTGACTGGTTTTAGGTGAAAATCTACCGAGCCGTTTTCTTGTAATTAATTGTTGAAAAAAAGTGTTAAATTTTCGTCCACATTTAAGCTCATCCCACCGAACCGATTTTAAAAAATCAAAAACTGTTCGAAAGATATTAGTTGGGACTGGTACTGATTAGTTTTAGGTAAAAATCTACCGAGCCGTTTTCTTGTAATTAATTGTTGAAAAAAAGTGTTAAGTTTTCGTCCACATTTAAGCTCATCCTATCGAACCGATTTTAAAAAATCAAAAACTGTTCGAAAGATATTAGTTGGGAATAATACTGATTAGTATTAGGTGAAAATCTACCGAACCGTTTTCTTGTAATTAATTGTTGAAAAAAAGTGTTAAATTTTCGTCCACATTTAAGCTCATCCTACCGAACCGATTTTAAAAAATCAAAAACTGTTCGAAAGATATTAGTTGGGAATAATACTGATTAGTTTTAGGTGAGAATTTACCGAGCCGTTTTCTTGTAATTAACTGTCGAAAAAAAAAATTAAGCCGATTTTCATAGAACTTTTTTTGGCGATATACATCATGGTCTTATAGAACTTACTGTAATATTACGGCCTTACGACAAGTAGTTTAATTTCAAAAATTCGTCAAACTTTGCTAAAATTATTATCGTTTTTTTTAAAGTAGGATTGATGAAGTATATTATTTACACATTTTTTTTTGATTAAGTCGATTATATACACATATCGGGAAGTTCATGTAACTTGCCTCAAGGCTAAATACCAAGCCAACTAGTTTTATACTCATCTTTTAAGTGGGCAAAGTCCCATTCGTCCTTTCTCTTTGCATAGAGCGCAGGTCAATTAGTACCTCTTTCGCAAATCTGTCTATGGCGTTCCAAGCAGCTTCACTTCTCAGCATCACTTCAACAACATTACCTGGGGTAATTCTGCGGCTCAATATCTCTTCCACATTGTACCGTGCAGCACCAAATCGCGGGCAGACAAAGAACACATGCTCAGCATCCTCGATTTCGCCCAAACAATATAGGCAATCCGGCGAGCTATCATGCTTGAAGCGGTGTAGGTAGGCTCAAAAACAGCCGTGCCCAGATAGCATTTGCGTAGTATAATAATTTACTTCTCCATGCTTGCGACTTAGCCAGACTTTGATGTTTGGAATGAGACGATGCGTCCATCTGCCCTTCACTGCGACATCCCACAGTTGCTGCTATCGGTCAATGTTGTTTTGCCGTTCTTCTAATCTCAACTTTTTAGGACTCAGTTGTTGATGTCTTCTGTGGTAAAATGACCGGCTTTCCTCTGCTAAGACTAAGAGAGGCACAGTTCCTAAAATGACGCATACTGCTTCCGCCGATATTGTGCGAAATGCGCAAGCAATTCTTATAGCACTCAGACGATATATGAGCCCTGCCATTCTCCTCGATTTTTGAGATTTAAGAGCATCAGCCCATATAGAGATACCATATGTCAGCACCGAAGTAACAACTGACGATAGTAATATCCTTCTGGTTTGTTTAGGATCTCCAACATTAGGCATCAGTTAGGCAAGTCTCGTCCTAACTATTGACGCCTTAGCACTAACGTGTTCCACCTGTTGGTTGAAATTCAAACGAGCATCAAGCATTACGCCAAGGTAACAGATGTGAGGTTTTGACCTGATCTCTAGATTTCCTATCTTTAGCTTGAGGGTCTTAATTGTTTTCTTACTAGTGATAAAAACAGCTTCATTTTTTTGTTGTGCTAATTGGAGGTTCATTGTTCCCATCCAGCGATTAATTTTTCTAAATGTAATATCGAATAGACTTACGATGTCATCAATTTGTTTGGAGACAACTACTATGGCAGCATCGTCTGCATATGCTACTAGTTTCACACATTCTGGAATCTCTAGCCTCAAAAGGCCATCATACATAATATTCTACAGCAAAGGGTCTAGAACAGAGCTCTTCTGTTATATTATATTCTAGTGTACCATCGCGTGAATCGTACAATAGAATTCTGTCTGTAAAGTAGCTTGCGACTATATTGCAAAAGGTATGCTGGCACGTTCTTGTCGCGGAGAGCATTCATAATGCAATCCCAGTTTGCAAAATTGAAAGCATTTTATATATCCAATGTAGCTACAAGACAGTACTTTTTTGCACCCCCCTTCCATCTGGTTCCAGCAATTGCCTCCTTGGCGGTATTAACTATTAAGTTTATAGCATCGATAGTTGATCGGCCTCTGCGAAAACCATACTGATTATCTGCTAGGATTGGGTCAACTACTGCATCTATTCTTTGGTAAATTATTCTTTCAAAAATTTTACCCGCTGTATCCAGCATGCATATTGGACGGTAGGATGATTGTTCATCTGGTGGCTTTTTTTCCTGGCAGTTTTGGTTAATTAGGTTGTCGTGGAAACAAAGTAATTACTATTTTATTCAATAGTCGTGGGCAAGTTGGTAAGGTATTGGCTGGCTTTTGAGGAGAGACATTACAATCTTATAAGGTCTTTCCCATGGGTTTTCCTCGACTTCACCTGATTTTACTATCTTTGATAGCTTTATTTAGTTGCCGACGTTCTTGTTTATGTTTCACTACCAGTTGTGCAGAATTAGTGAGACTATATCCTCGCTGAGAGACCCTTTTTTTCTTTAGGCACTCTTTACGAAAAGAGCCTATTTCTTCAGTCCACCAGTGCACAGATTGTCTTTGATTTATGCCATGTTTACGAGTTATACTGATATCACAGGCTTCGGTTATTCTCTCCATCAGCTCTCTAGTATGCTCATCTGCGTGTTCTGAAATTTTAGGTTTGCAATTTAAGGCAACTCTCATGGCGCATTCATCAAAAGATTTTATTTTCCACCTAATGGCTTTAGATATTTTCGCATATCTTCTAATGTTTCTATTCGTTGATATTTCCCATGTGATTGCATTGTGGTCACTAGTAGTATAGATATCTAATACCTACCAATTGCAAATTGGGGTATTGCTAACAAAAGTAAGGTCTATTATTGAGGTTGCACTGCCCTTGACAAAAGTTGGCTTATCACCACTATTTAGTAAAACAACGTCAAGTGCATGAAAAGCCTCTATAAGTGCTTCACCTCTTGCATTAGTCTTCCTACTGCCCCAGTCTACCGCCCATGCGTTAAAGTCACGGGGTAGTGTTGTTTTGCATCCTCCACGAGACGATCTGAAAAATCGACAAAATCTGGCAAAGAAAGACTAGGTGGAGCAACAACATGATGCAGCAACAAATCCAGCGTTACTATCATTAACAACATTTTGAAAACAAAATCTGCCACAGGACCAAATAAGCGCTTTGGTGGTACTGTCCGTTTACCATGGCCAATCAGTTAGTTGTTTGTAAGGTTCTGATAAGAGGGCAACATCAATTTTCAAACCTCTTACCGTCTGCATGAGCAAGTCGTGTGCAGCCTCACAATGATTCATGTTTAGCTGCATTATCTTCATGCTTTTGCGTTCATTATTTTCTCTTTGGCCTCCTTATACACAGGACATCTGTGAGTGCCGGCATGATGTGCTACATTTTCAGAGTTTTCATTTTCAGCGCATAGTGCACATTTTGCTGCATTTATATAGTTGGCTATTTTGTGACCTTCTTGTCCACATCTAATGCATAGATTGGTCTGATTCACTTCGCTCTTGCACTGTGATCCATAATGTCTCGAATAGCCAGCATTTAAAGCATCGGATTGGTTTCTTGATGATTTTAATTTCACAGTTGACCCATCCAATTCGTATTTTGCTACTTGCTTTGAGCAGATCGTTTACAATTGCCGCTGGAAGAGCTACAGTAACAATCTGGGTACCTCTATATGCCTTACAAATTCTAATTGCTTCTGCAATTAGTAGAATTCGGTGTGTTGCAAGCTTCTCCAGCTGCTTTTTGTTGTGCTATCTGGATATCAATTTTTGAGGTTTCATCATCAATATTCCTTATTTCTATAGTTTCTTAGTGCACCTTAAGAATCCTTTAACACACCTGCAATAATCTGTTGTAGTTCTTCGCTTTTGTTCGCACTTTTCTTAGAAATAGTTATCAACAAGTCTCCATTTCTGGTTTTATTTATTTTGTCTACTGTCGTATTTACCTGGTCATCAGGGACTTCATGTTTGATGCGACGTAAGATTTCTGAATAATTAACTTTTTTGGTAGGCCGGATCAATGAGGCATTTGGTTTTGGAAAAATTCTATTTTTTTTTATCATTTTATGGTTAGAGTCCTGTTTTGACAGATGTACCCTTGCTTCCTTTTTTTATGTTTCCTCGGCTGAACTTTATGCCAGTCATTTACCTCGATTTGTTCTTTATTACATATTTCTATGATTGCCTGAAGTCTTGGCAAAACATTTTTCTCATTAACCTGATTATTGCTTATATGTTGTGAGTTTCGGTTTCTTGTGGCTTCGCTTGTGTCCTGCCGTACACTTTCTTCTATAGGGGCTATTTCACAACATTGCACTTTATTTATTATTACTTTCGTATCTTCCGTGGTTCGGCCTTTTTCCTCTATCAATTGGTTGTCTAAATCAATAAATCTTTTAATTACAGCCGCTATGTTGCCTGTTTTCATCTTCACTTCTTTATGTGTGTTTGACTTTGATTTGACAATCATACGCAGTTCATTTATCAGATTCTCAAGGCTCTTCAATGACTCATTCCATTGTAAAATGACGTTTTCTAAAATTATATGTGACAGTTCAGCCATTGGTTCTACTTTACTAGTCATACCGTCGCATGAGCTGGTCAGCGGCTTTTGGGCTATATCTGATAAACCCGGGCATAACGCTGTGTTTAAATTATTTAATTCATTGATTCATTCATTCTAATTTCTGACGTGAGAAAATTTTGATGTGTGTGTGTGCGGATACAAATTTTCGTCGACGATTTTGGGAACACCGATCAACCGATTTGAATAATTCAAAAAACATTCGATTTGTATTGATAAGGAGGCGTGTTGATTAGTTTTTGGCATATGCAGGTCAAGCCGTTTCGAAGTTATGTGGCAAAAAGAACCAAAAATTGTAGTTCAGTTTTTGAGAGAACGGAGCGTCCGATTTTAAAAATTAATAAAACATTTTACTTGTATTGACAAGATAAATAGCTGATTAAATTTTTGTAAAGGCAGGTCTAGCGGTTATAGACCCTCAATAAAAATAAGTTAAAAAAATACCATTTGGCGGTCTAAAATGTTCATTTGACATATGTACATCAAATTATCAGATATTTTATGGAAATTTTAATAATATGTACACATTTTGTGTAATTTTTTTTGGGTTCCGTACCAAGATTTTCAATTTTAAATTTCACGTATATGGTTCAAATAAATGTCCTCGACATTTTCGACAGTATGGAATAACTAATTTGAATAATTTAAAAAACATTCGATTTGTATTGATAAGAAAACGTGCTGATTAGTTTTTGGCATATGCAGGTCAAGCCGTTTCAAAGATACGGGGCAAAAAAAACAAAAATTGTGATCCAGTTTTTGAGAGAACGTCTGATTTGAGTAATTCAAGAAATATTTTATGTGTATTGATTAAACGAAGAACTATTAAAATTTTTGAAAAGGCAAGTCTAACAGTTATAGACTCTCAATAGTTTTTCTTTAAAAAAATGTAATTTGGCGGTAAAATGTTTGACATATGTACATCAAATTATCAGATATTTTATAGAGATTTTATTAATGTGTACATATTTTGTGTCAATTTTTTGGGGTTCCGTACCAATATTTTTAACTTCCCGAAAGAGAAGTTTATGTTTTCATCAAAAAATCCGATTCGCTAATTTTATGTTTTCTCGATGTTTCAAGCCATTCTGAATCGAATGAGATCAAATTTGGAAAAAGTATGTGTGTGTGTGTGAGTGCGTGTGCACCAACAGATTTTTTGCCGTAAATCGCGGTTTTCTCAAAAACGGCTGGACCGATTTGAAAAATTTAAAAGCCATTCGATGTATCTCGATGAGGACTATTGTTTGTCAGTTTTGTACGACGATCAACCAAACCGTTTCTTCGTAAATAGCAGAGAAGTGAAAAGTCTTTCGTCCACGTTTTAGCTCGCAGTTATGAATCGATTTTGAAAATTCAAAAATCGTTCGAAAGATATTGGTTGGGAATCGTGCTGATTAGTTTTTGGTAGAGATCGGCCGGGCCGTTTTCTTGTAATAAAGTTTAAAAAAAAAAAATTCGACGATTTTTATGATTATTTTTTTGACGGTAGATACCATAGTCTTCTATATCATACTAAAATATTACGGCCCTACGACAACTGGTTCAGCTTTAAAAATTCGTTAAAGTTTGCAAAAATTGGTATTGTTTTTTTGGCATTTGTCAAAGTTAGACCTATGGTCGACGTTTTCTCAAAAACGCCTGAGCCGATTTTAGAAATTTAAAAGCTATTTGATGTATTTCGGTGAGGACTATCGTTTGTCAGTTTTGTGTGACGATCTGCCAAGCCGTTTCTTTGCAATTTGAAAAAAAGTGTTAAACTTTTCGTCCACATTTAAGCTCATCCTACCGAACCGATTTTAAAAAATCAAAAACTGTTCGAAAGATATTAGTTGAGAATGATACTGATTAGTTTTAGGTGAAAATCTACCGAGCCGTTTTCTTGTAATTAACTGTTGAAAAAAAGTGTTAAACTTTTCGTCCACATTTAAGTTCATCCTACCGAACCGATTTTAAAAAATCAAAAACTGTTCGAAAAATATTAGTTGGGACTGGTACTGATTAGTTTTAGGTGAAAATCTACCGAGCCGTTTTCTTGTAATTAATTGTTGAAAAAAAGTGTTAAATTTTCGTCCACATTTAAGCTCATCTTACCGAACCGATTTTAAAAAATCAAAAACTGTTCGAAAGATATTAGTTGGGACTGGTACTGATTAGTTTTAGGTGAAAATCTACCGAGCCGTTTTCTTGTAATTAATTGTTGAAAAAAAGTGTTAAATTTTCGTCCACATTTAAGCTCATCCTATCGAACCGATTTTAAAAAATCAAAAACTGTTCGAAAGATATTAGTTGGGACTGGTACTGATTAATTTTAGGTGAAAATCTACCGAGCCGTTTTCTTGTAATTAACTGTTGAAAAAAAAATTAAAGCCGATTTTCATGGAACTTTTTTTGGCGATATACATCATGGTCTTATAGAACTTACTGTAATATTACGGCCTTACGACAAGTAGTTTAATTTAAAAAATTCGTCAAACTTTGCTAAAATTATTATCGTTTTTTTTTAAAGTAGGATTGATAAAGTATATTATTTACACATTTTTTTGATTAAGTCGATTATTTACACATATCGGGAAGTTCATGTAACTTGCCTCAAGGCTAAATACCAAACCAACTAGTTAATTTTGAAGTTATTATGTATACGGTTCAAACAAATGTCATCGACATTTTCGACAGTATGGAATAACCGATATGTATTATTGAACAAACATTCTGTACTCGATCACGGGGCATTTTTGCAAAAAGCACATCCTGCCGTTCCGCAGGTATGGAGCGCAAAGGGTGTAAAAATGGTCATGCAGTTTTTGAGAGAACGGATCATCCGATTAGATTAATTCAAAAAACCTTTCGCTTGTGTAGACGGTGTGAAAAAAATGGTTTTACAAAAAATTGCGTAGTTTTAAAAATTTTCAAAAAAAAAAAATTAAAATTTTCAAAATAAAAATTTAATTTTCATTAACTCAAATTTTTGAAATTTTTTATTATTTTGAATAAAATATCTAAATTTCGAAAAATTTCGAAACATCAAAATTAAAAAAAAAACGATTATTTACAAAAAATTGTAAATATTTCGAAATTTTCAAAAGAATCGGACATTTTCAAAAAATTCTAAATTCCCCAAAAAATTGAAAAAATTGATTTTTTTTTTTAATTTGAAAATTTCCCGTAGGGTAAGTTATCGTAATCGTCCAAAAATCAAAATTGAAAATTTTTACATTTCTCGACGTTTTGAAGGTTTCTGAAGATTTTGGCATAGCTCAGAAAAAATGGATGTGTGGGTGTATGTATGTATGGATACAATTTTCGAGTCACGTTTTCGGGCGCACGGATCAACCGATTTGAATGGTTCAAAAAACATTTCATTGCTATTGATAAGAAGATATGCTGATTAGTTTTTGGCAAATGCAGGTCCAGCAGTTACGGTGATAAGGAGCAAAGAGTGCAAAAAATAGAAATCGAGTTTTTGAGAGAAAGGAGCATCCGATATGAATGATCTAAAAAACATTCAATTAGTATTGATTAGGAGAAGTGTTTAGGGGTTTTTGGCAAAGGCAGGCCCAGCCATTTCAAAGATACGGAGCTAAATGTGCAAAAAATGGCAGTATTTGAGAGAACAAAGCGTCCAATTTAAGTGATTCAAAAGCTTTCTCCTTGTCTTAAAATAATTGATTTTGGAAAAAAAATTTGTTTCAACTTTTTTTTTCATTTTTTTTTCAAAAAAAATTTCTTTTTGTATATCGAAAATTTTGTATTTCGATTTGATTTTTGTATTTGACTATAGTTCTAATATACTTCAAACAAATAATTTCAACTTTGCAATTCAGTTTACATAATTCTTATAAATATTAGACAATGTTACAATATTTATAATAATGTATTTGAAAACATTCAATATTCCTCGAACATTTCGTTACGATACGGGAAGTTCCAGCAATTTGCCTTAAGGCACGATGTCATACACCCCGCCAGTTAGATTTATTATTCAAAAGCAAGAATTTTATTGTCTTCAAATGCCGGTAAATAATATGTAAAATATATATTAAAATATGTATAAAATATTGACGTAGTATTTACATTCTTTTTTCTGTTATGAATGTGAACAGGGTGATAGGGACGTCCCGGGTAAACGAGCGTTGATAAGAATCGTCGAATACTTTTGATTGTGAGCTCACCTTAGACTTTATATATATTAACCGGCATTTTAACATTTAACGCATTGAATATTTTATACTTATCATATCTTTATTTGAACTCTTTAATTCAATATTTCTTTACTATTTACATTATAAATTTTCATTATTGTTGTGCTGTCCTAAAATTTATTGTTTACGGTTTTTATATTATTTTTGCCACAAACCTAATATTAACAAGATTTACAGTAATAATGAAGATAAAGTTTATGAAAGTTCAAATACTTGTTTTTATAAAATAAATGAAATAAATGTACATTTTATATAAAAAAACAACTATATGAGAAAATTTTCTCGAATATTTTTATATGAAGTCAAGAAAACTATTCAAAACTATTACATTTAAAAAGTACAATAGGTAAGTTTGCTCCACATTTCTTTTTTCTACTAATAACTTCAAATCCAAATATATGCAAATACAAATGAATAGACATTCGGTATTGAGCTCTCGAAGCGTACAGATCGTGGAATAATCGAAAACAAATTTAATTCGTCTAAAATTACATAATGGAATCAGGGCCATACGGCGAAGCCGATGCCCAGTCGGACGACATAGACAGTGTGTATAAAATCGGTATAAGTGTAGCAGGTGATACGAGTAGATTATTAACATCGGAAACGTTAAAAAATGCTATTAGCAAAATTAATAAAATGGAAAGTGATTTAACTAAAGTGAATAAAAAAGAAATAAATAGTAAAAGTAAGGCAATTAAAAAAATAAATCATGAAATGTTAAAAAATGCAATAAAACAACAATCAAACAATAAAACAGTTAATGATAGTGAAGGTAATAAAAAAAATAATACACAAAATTGGGCAGAAGAAATGGAAGAAGGCGAAAATAATAATGATCAAAATGTAAGTAAAAATGAAAATAATGATAAAAATCAGGATATGAACTCAAGTATAAAAGGCGATAATTACAAATCAATGAAGTATTCCGAGAATGATATGGGTCCATTTACCATATATGTTGAATCAGTAGATAAAAATACAGTACATCAAATGGCAGTAGGCAGAATATTATTTAGCAGTTTACCTCAATATAAAAACGATATTATAGAAATAAAATCCATAGGCATTAACAGAATTAAAATTACGTTTAATACATATGACGCTGCAAATAAAATAATTAATGAGAAATTATTTATGGAAAAGAAATTAAAAGCATATATACCTATTTCTATGTTGATTAGGAAGGGCGTTATATATGACGTCGACACCGATATGACTGAATCAGATATTATGGAAAATATAAAATCAGAAATTCCTGTTTTAGATATTAGAAGAATAAAAAAAAAACAAGACAATGCATTAGTACCAACAAGGGTATGCGTAATAACGTTCAGAGGTCAACGTTTACCTGACCGTGTTTCGATATACGCTGTCAAATGCAGGGTCGAAATTTACAACAAAGTGACACAATGTTTTAAATGCCAAGGAATGGGCCACGTGACTAGCCAGTGTAAAGGTAAAGCGAGGTGCAGCTATTGTGCACAAGAACACAGTTTCAAGGATTGTGTAAATAAAGATAAGAATCCGATTTGTGCGTTATGCAATGGGGAGCATCAAGCTATAGATAAAAAGTGTGAAAAATATTTGTTTCATATGAAAATTAAAAATATAATGAACGAAAATAACATAAGTTTCAGAGAAGCCAGGGCATTTATAAACAATAGAACATATGCCAACGTCATAAATCCGGACATAGAAATCAGAAACAAAGTGAAATTTCCTGAATTGCCCAATACGCAGCAGGAAAAACATGCAGAAATAAATCAACAGCTTGTAACCACGAAGCCTTCAACAACAATATCTAAACAGACATATAGGAATAGCAATTCCATAAACGTAACAAATTATGGTGACAACAACAAAACAATCGAAAATATGTCCAGTACACAGGAGCGAAACAGGTACAAATTTAAATACAATATTAACACAAAACCAAAATCTTCCTCACATATCAATAGTGAGAAAGGTGAAATTCCATTCGATAAATTAATCGAAGAATTAATTATTAACATATCAAAGAAAAAAGATTACACATTAAAAATTCTGAAAGAGTTAATTAAAGATATGGATAGATGACAAAAATAATATATGACAAATAAATGACTGGAAAAATAAAAATACTACAAATTAATTGCAGATCTGTTACAGCTAATAAGGCCAGTATTGAACATTTCCTTTATGAAAATGAAATTTCAATCGCGGCTTTCACTGAAACATGGTTTAAACCGGAATATCAATACTCTTTCAGAGGATATCGAATGTTTCGCAAAGACAGGGAAGATGGATATGGAGGAGCAGCAACCATTGTTAGAAATGACATAAATTGTGAGGAATTTCCTTCAGTCAACAATAATGAGAATATACAAATATGCGCCGCCATAATTAAAACAGATACTCCATTTTGCATTCTCTCAGTATATTGCTCTACTAGAACAGAATTAGATTTTTCAGATATCAAGGACACTATCTCAACAATCAACATGAGCTTTTTAATTACTGGCGATTTTAATTGTCATCATATGGCATGGGGAAGCAAATACAATAGCAGGGAAGGTAATATGTTATATGAAATCATAGAGGACAACGCAATACTAATTCTTAATGACGGACGTCCAACTACAGTAGCAAATAAATACAGGAGTGCTACGAACATAGATCTAACACTGTGCTCAGGAAATTTTATAGATACTATTAAATGGGATGTATGCCAAGAGGTATTGGGATCGGATCATTTGCCTATAACAATAACTTTGGAGATAAAGGTGCCTTTGGTCATAAGAACGCGCCCTACAAAAAAGTGGAATATAAAATTTGCTAACTGGCAGGGATACTCCCGAGATATTATGCAATATATCCAAACAGGACAAATCTCAGACGATATAACAGCGAGATATAAACGTATCATACAGATTACCGAAAAATCTGCAGAGAAAAATATAAAACAATATAAAGAAATTAAGAGACCGATTTTTAAGCCAGCGATATGGTGGGATCAAGATTGCGAAAAAGCCATTTCAGATCGAAGAACAACATATAAAAAGATGCGTCAGCATTGTAATTACGAAAACTTCATACAATACCAAAAAATCAATGCACGCACTAAAAAGTTTTTGAAAAACAAGAAAAAAGAAAGTTGGTTGAATTTCATTAATTCCATCAATCAGGACATGAGTCCCGCAGTAATTTGGAACAAAATTAGACTTTTTAAAAATAAAAATAACATTATAAACACAACACAAAAAATTAAAAAAGAATTTGGGCAATTACTATTACAAAATTATGCACCAGACTTTGTTTCGGACAATCGTAAAGAAAATATAGGAGTATATTGTGAAGAAAGCGCACTGACAAGGAATTTCAAATTAGAGGAATTAGAGGATGCATTAAAAAAGAGGAAAAATACGGCTCCTGGATATGACAATATACCGTACACGATGATAAAAAATTGGCCTACGGAAATGAAAATTGAATTACTAACTGTATTCAACCAAATCATAGCAAATAATTGGATTCCCGAAGAGTGGAGGAAAATTATAATAGTTCCATGTATGAAGCCACACAGAAGACCCTTGGAAATAGACTCATATCGACCCATTTCCTTAATATCATGCATCGCTAAAACTTTTGAAAGAATTGTAAAAGAGAGAATAGATAGATATATTGAAAATAAAGAAGTTTTAAATAATTCTATGTTTGGTTTCCGGAGAGGGAAAAGTACGTTGGACTTACTGAGCAAATTAACAAATGATATACATATATCCAATTCGTATAATCAATATATGTTGGTAATCTCGATGGACATAGAAAAGGCGTATGACAATGTAGATCACAATATACTGGAGAAAAAATTAAAACATTTAAATTTACCACACAAATTAATTAATGTGATAATTAATTTACTATCTTTTAGACAATTATATATTCGAACCGACTCAGGTCTAATTGGCCCTAGAGTTATGAACAAAGGTCTCACTCAGGGTTCAATATTGAGCCCAATCTTGTTTAATATATACATGGCAGATTTTAAAGTAGTAACAGAACCGAATGTTAAAAAATTGCAATATGCAGACGACATTTATCTGTATGTATCTTGTCCAACTATGGATAGATGTATTTCATCGATGAGCAATGCTATCGAGGAGAGCAGAAGATGGTTATTGGACAATAACCTGAATTTATCACAGGATAAGTTTTCTGCAGCTATCTTTACCAGACACAGAAAAGAACATACTAGGAGACAAATAAGGATAGGATGTCAGGAGATACAAATAAAAGAAAATATTAAAGTTCTGGGCATCAATTTGGATAAGAAAATGAATTTTAAAAAGCATGTAGATGATATATTAAGCAAATGTGAAAAAGGATTAAATGTTCTCAGAAAAATAACAAGCATGAAATGGGGGGCTCACCCAGAAACTTGTCTCAATATATATAGAAGCTTAATAAGATCACAAATAGATTATGGTTACTTTATATATGGAGCACTCTCAACGAATATCCAAAAAAAGTTGGACAGGATTCAATACTCGGCGATAAGAACATGTTTGGGGGCATTTCGATCAACTCCAACGAATGCATTAATAGCTGAAGCAGGTGAACCTCCACTAAGCATTAGAAAGCAGATCCTATCAAATAGATTCTTAATAAAAAAATATAATGGAGCATGTGATGATATACCGAAACAATTAGAAGTATTAGCGAGGCTACATTTTACCAATATATATTGGAGAAATAGACCAATCCCACCCTTGATAAATAGCTTTTATGAGCTGAAACCATACGAAGAGGATGTAATAATGAATAAAAAGTTGCCAATTTATCATCTTACGAATGAATACACATCAACAAAATATTGCATAGTAATGGATATGGATTTAACTCACTTGACACATTTGAATGATACCGCAAAAAATAAAGAATTTCAAAATAATGTGGCTAGAAGATGGCCAGGATATGTACACATTTACACAGACGGATCTAAAGCAGGGTACAGTTGTGGTTGCGCTATATTTGTGCCATATCACAATTTTAGTAAGAGAATTAAGCTACCAAATTATGCGTCTAATTACACAGCAGAAATGGTGGCTATATACTGTGCTGTAAATTATGCGTGGGAGAAAAACATCACGAAAACAATTATATTTAGTGACAGCAAAGCATGTATATCAGCGATAGCGAACCCAAATAGAAGATCAAATAACATGATAATAGAAATTATAAATAAAATGAATGCAATAAATAATGGCATAAATTCTTTAATATTGACGTGGATCAGGGGACATTCAGGTATCACAGGAAATGAGATTGCTGATACTCTTGCAAAAGAAGCTGGTCAAATTGGAGTACAATGTGAAAAAATACCTGCGTTGGAGCTGAAAAATTTAATCAAAGAGCGGAGCATAGATGTGTGGCAAAAAGACTTCTCAACGTCAACAAAAAGCAAGGGTATAATTTATGCCCTGTCAAAAGAAAAGGTATCTCAAACAACCTGGTTCAAAAATGATACAAGCAGTAGGAAATTCGTATCAACAATTACAAGATTAAGGCTGGGGCATACAATGTGCAAGATTCATCTCTGGAGGTTGGGAATAATCCAAGATTATATATGCCAATGTGGTGACGAACCGGAGACAATAGATCATATGTTCTGGGAATGCAGAATGTATGAGAATCCAAGAAGAAATATGTATCAGAAACTGCAAAAAAAAAATATTATATTTCCAGTAAACACACAAGTATTAATATCTAGTAATAATGTAGATTTATATAAAATTGTATATAGTTTTATAGATAATAGTAAAATTACTGTATAAATACTCAATAATGTAAAATTATAACTGGCGTAATGATCGCAAGATCCACAGCCATGTAAAATAAATAAAAAAAAAAAAAAAAAAAAAAAAAAAATGAATAGACATAGTCCAATCGATTGGTATAATTGGTGCTGGTTCTAAAGACTTATCTTCACCATGCTTGTTATGAAATTAGTTTGTTCGTATACCAGTGATTTCCAACCTGTGGGGCGCGCCCCCCTGGGGGGGCGCCATACCGTTCCAAGGGGGGCGCAAAGCTGTTTTAAAAATATTATTTTTAAATGCTGAGTAAGTGTCAAAAACAAATCAGCAAAATACTTAAAGTGCTTCTAAGAGTGTTTAAGCTCAAAAAAGAAATTGCTATATTTCTTGCTGATAACAAAAAAGACGGAGCAATCTTGTTTTAGGACACAAAGTTCATCGCAAAATTTGCGTGTTTAGTTGATATTTTTCGATGACTTAGCGATTTAAATAAATCAATGCAAGGATCTCAAATTCGTGCTTTTGTTCAGAAAGACAAGATTACGGCTTTTAAGAAAAAAATTAGAACTGTGTATAGCTAGTATCAAATAACTTTATAACTTTAACATGTTTCCCACTTTTAAAATTACTTGTGTTACTGATGAAATAGAAGTAAGTAAAGATCTTATTATTATATCAGTCATATGACTAGTCAACGAAACCAATTTTCGCATTACTTTATCTAATTTAGAAATCCATTTGTCATTGAGAAACATGATGATTTTGGTCATTCAACAGCAGAGCAGAAAATGATAATTGATTTATCTAGTGATAACACATTGAAGCAGATGTTTCAGGACGAAAATATATTGTTGAGTTTTGGTTACCAGTAAAGGACGATTTTCCTACTTTGACAAATAATGTTTTAGAAATTTTATTACCATTTGTGAGATCTTACTTATGTGAAACAGAAAATTCTTATAATAAATAGTTATGTTTCTTATAATAAATAGTGTATGTATATTTTTTATAATACTGTGTATTATTTGGTATAATTTCAGTGATATTAAGTATATTTAAATTAAATTGTTAGAAAAATAAAAAGGGGGGGGGCGCAATATTTTTTTCATTCGAAAGGGGGGCGCAAGGAAAAAAAGGTTGGAAACCGCTGTCGTATACAAACACCAATTATAATCAATAGTTCTCATAACTAATAATAAAATAAAAAATAATATGGCGTTGTTATGGCATCGCTATGTTACGCGGCTTTCTTTATATGAAGTTGTAGTAAAAACTGTCAAAATGTGATCCATTTGCTGTGCAGTCAGGCGTTTTAGATATAAAACCTAACCTATAAAACGCACAAATGTCGAAAAAAAGTGATCATAACTGCATCTTTCTGATGTGCATTTATAACTAAGGTGACCATACGTTCCAGTTTGGCCGGAACAGTATTGGATTTCAACTTAGTGTCCCGAATTTTATAAAAGCAACAATTGTCTCGGGTTTAGAACTTTTGTCTCGGGTTCTCAAAAAGTATAGGTTTGAATTGAATCTTCAAAAAAAAAATATCTGCAAATACAACGAGTATGCTTATATCAAATAATACGTTATGAACAGTGGTGTTGTGCTAATATTTTTTTTGCCGGAACGCTAAAATTTAAAAACCGGTTCAAAAACCGGTTTTCATGTTTGTTCCGGTTTCTTTCGAAAAGGAAAGGAACAAAAATTATTACAAAACCCATTTTGTGCACATATATGTATATTTATTACAATAATAGGAACATTTAATAAAAAATAGTTGAATTATAATTTAAAATTCACTTATTAAATTATTTTCTGTGCGTAGCGATTTTTTTATTTTATTTTTACCGGAACGCGTTCCGGCCCAAAAATAATTTGCTGGAATGACGTTCCGGCGCGTTCCGGCTCGACAACACCACTGGTTATGAATGAGAAGATTTCAGATTTTAAAATTCCGGTTTGAAATAGCTACTCACAATAATATGAAAAAAATTTGAAACAACTTTCAACAGAAACTATGAAAATGGTCTTATTGACTGCCATTTTTTTACTAATTTAATTTTGTTGATAGTTGAACAGAATTTTATACAAAACTCAAAAACAAAAAAAAAACTTGATCAAAAATATTATGTATTATATTAAAACATATAATCGGATAATAAAGTTTCAAAAGTCAGTATTTCAGATTAAAAAAAGTTTCATTAAAAAAAACTGTTTTTCATTGCATACCTCGAATTTAATTGTGATACGGGAAGTTCCAGCAATTTGCCTTAAGGCACGATGCCATGCACCAATAGTTAATATTATTACTCAACTGGACTGGCGCGATGTCAATTTTTAATTGAAACTAGTGGGGTGTATGGCATCGTGCCTTAAGGCAAATTGCTGGAACTTTCCGTACCGTAACGAAATGTTCGAGGAATACTGAATGTTTTGAAATTGATTATTATAAATATTGTAACATTGTCTAATATTTATAATAATTATCTAAACTGAATTGCAAATTTATAATTATTTGTTTAAGCTATATTAGAACTTTAGTCAGAATAAAAATAAAACCTGAATTATTTTTGATATACAAAATGAACTAAAAAAAAAAAAATCCAAAATCAATTATTTCGTTAAGGCAAGCAGAAAGTTCTTTGAATCATTTAAATCGGACGCTTAGTTCTCTCAAAAACTGCCATTTTTTACATATTTAGCTCCGTATCTTCGGAATAGCTGGGCGTGCCTTTGCCAAAAACTAATCACCTCTTCTCCCAATCATTACTAATTGAATGTTTATTAAATCATTCAAATCGGATACTACGTTCTCTCAAAAAGTCGATTTCTATTTTCTGCACTCTTTGCTCCGTATCTCCGAAACGGCTGGACCTGCCTTCGCCAAAAACTAATCAGCTCTTTTCCCTATCAATAGGAATCGAATGTTGTTTGAACCATTCAAATCGGTTGATCCGTGCGCCAGAAAACGTGACTGGAAATTTGTATCCATACATACATACACACACACACACATCCATTTTTTCTGAGGTATGCCAAAATGTTCAGAAACCTTCAAAACGTCGAAAAATGTAAAAATTTTCAATTCCGATTTTTGACCCATTACAATAACTTACCTTACGGGAAGTTAAAAATATAGATCAAAATATGTTTCTAATTGAAAATAAGCCCATCTCGGGCACTGCGGTGTGAAATGAAAATGGGAAAAACTCTCACACTACTTCTTCTCTGAATCGAGTTTGAGTTTAACTCAGCTTACAGACCTGCCCTAGGGCAGTACTCCTATTATTATTATTATTTATTGTGTAATTATCTGAGAATTTTATTAAACATAATACGTCACTTAATAAGTCCGTAAGATGATACATAGATCGTATTGTTATGTAACAGTCCATATGATTTTTAGAAAGCAGCAACTTTTAAAAGATTTCTGTCAAAATTTTATGAGAATCCGACGATTAGTTTATGAGTTACAACTATACTTACAACGAGTAATACTAATTTTGAGTTTTTTAAAACTATGAATTTAGTAATTTTGTGTGTTAATTTATCATTGCTTTTTTATGGATAAAAGTACCATTACAGCCAAAGTATTGCTTGATAAGTGTTATCTGGTCTCTGCCAAATCGAGGTGGTGAAGTGGTTTGCTGATTTTAGAACGCTCTGGAAAGCCAATTCTGATAGTTACACCGGAAAACATAAAAAAGGACACCGAATCGTTTTGGAAAACCAAAAAGTAAAACGTCTGAAATAGCTGACACCTTAAAGATATCAATAGAATTTTGATTTAGACATATCGTTCGCTAATATTTGAATAGAAAAAAGATTTGTGCTAAATGGGAGCCGTGCGAACTCCTTCTTATTCAAAGTCCCGTTTCATAAGAGTATTTGGAGCTGTTCAATCGAAATAAAACTAAGTTCTTGCATCAATATGATACCATGGATGTGATCTGACTTCATCACTACACTTTGGAGTTGAATAGACCGTCAGCCGAGTGGACTAGATACGACGAGGAAAAAAAATCAAACGATCAGCTGGTAAAGTTATGGCGTCAGTTTTTTGGGATTTGCAATAAATGATCTTCATCAACTATCTTGAGAAAGCCAGACCATCAATAGTGATTTTTGATGTATGATGTTGAATCACGTTATAGAAGCATTTGAAGATCGAAATCTTAAAAAATATTTTATGGACTTATTGAGTGACGTGATAGTTAGATAGTTGTTTGATTAATATCGTTTTCTTATGTACTTAGTTTAACTTTCAAAGTATAATTGTTCGAAGTCAAATTGGACCTTTGTGCTCTCGCCTACTAAATTTGATATGCTTTTGTCATTAAATGAACTTAATAAAAACCAAAAATACACTAATAATAATGATTACAATGAATATTGTGAAAGAAAAATGACTCAGGTCAAACAGCAAATTTAAATTGCGCGTTAGATATTTGTAAAATTGTAATAATTGATTATTAATAAATTTTAAAAGTTATAAAGTAAAGTATACGTCTTTTTAATTAGAGGCATACTAATTTGTGTAGAAATACATTAAAAATCAAATATGTCCTATACACATATGTTATTATAATATTTCAAAACATGAGGGGCGCATGGCATCGTGCCTTAAGGCAAATTGCTGGAACTTTCCGTACCAAAAATTATTATTTTTTTAAAAACGATTAACATTTTTGAAAAAATTTTACTTCAAAAAAATTAGATTTTTGAGAAACTAAATTTGACAAAAAATTACTTTTTTGGAAAAAAAATGTTTTTTTCATTTTGACATATTTTGGAAATTTTGAACTTTTTTCAAAGCAATCGTACTGCATTAACTGCATAAAGACGAAATGTCAAAGCGCGAAAGCGCTGCGTCGCCGTCTAACGGATAAACATTGGTACGGAACAAAATTTATACTTATTGTTAAAAGTTTAGGAATGTAAACAAAATTTATACTTATTGTTAAAATCTCTATAAAATATCTGATAATTTGATGTGCATATGTCTAATGATCATTTTTGACCGCCAAATGGCATTTTTTTTTTACTTTTTTTATTAGACCTCCGAAACCATTAGACCTGCCTTCATGAAAATTTGATCAATTCTTTATCTTATCAATACAAGTAAAATGTTTTTTGAATGATTAAAATCGGACGCTCCGTTCTCTTAAAAACTGAGTTACCATTTTTGGCATTTTTTGCCCCGTATCTTCGGAACGGCTAGACCTGCCTTTGCCAAAATTTAATCAGCACGTTTTCTTATCAATACGAATCGAATATTTTTTGAATTATTCAAATCGGTTGATCGGTGTTCCCGAAATCGTCGACGAAAGTTTGTATCCAAACACACACACATGCACGCACATACACACACACACACACACACATACATATCCATTTTTTCTAAGGTATGCCAAAATATTCAGAAACCTTTGAAACGTAAAGATATATGAAAATTTTCATTTTCGATTTTTTTGCGATTACTATAACTTACCCTACCGGAAGTTAATAAATTTTTCTTCACAAAAGTCTTTTTTTTTTAAAGAAAGTAAATTTTTGTCAAAAATTTATAGTTTCTCAAAAATCTAATTTTTACATAGTATTTTTTTTTCAAAAATGTTAATCTTTTTGAAAAAATAATAATTTTTGGTACGGGAAGTTCCAGCAATTTGTCTTAAGGCACGATGCCATGTGCTCCACTAGTTTTCAATTTTATTGACTTGTAGACAAAAAATGACAAAAACAGCTTAGAGGCTTAGACCATTTGATAAAACTTTCTTTTTTTATCTGCTAAAGAATAAATATGATTTTGTTGAGAAAGGCTTTATGACGTAAAATAATATCGACTTGTCATTGAAGATTATCATCTGATTATTTTTCATAAAATATGACAAATAAGACAAGGGGCTTATCGAAGCGATTTTCTATCTTATACAAATACTCTTTCATTGAAGAGTTTTATTTAAAGCCAATTACATGTTATATTTAGTATTATCTAGTAATAAGAATGTAATTTTTCATGTTATTGTGGTTAATTCGAGAGTGATTTACTACTATTGGAAATATGTGGAGAGCTGATTAATTTTAAAGTATCATTGAAATTAATTTTTGTTATCTAGATTGTGGATTACTGTTAAATATAAAAACAATAACACCTGATTATCCACTTGATTTTATATCGGAATATATGTAGACTCATGAAATATTTAAAGAATTCTTACTATTATCGTACATTATCTTATATTGATTTATACACAAATTCTGAATACAAAAATTAACAAATCATCGTTAGATAAAATCACACACTCTTGATCTTTCATTAATCTTTGCAGATAATAAAAAAATCAGTTATTGAAACGATCAAATTTTAATAAGAATTTAATTAAATTATGATTTATATACATTCAGATTTTTTTTCTTAAAGATCTCAAATAAAACTCTTTTGTTTCCATTCGTATTTTAATGAGTTCTGATCAATTGTTCTGAAATTAAAAATTGTGCTAAATAAATTTTATACTAAAAAAATCAATAGAACAGTATTTTAGAAAAAAATATACCAGAATGCAGAACACATAATTAACCAAAAGCATTTTGTTAAAACCAATCGACTAACGATTTATAATTATGATTTGTTTGTTTTATAAAAAAAAATAGAATCTACTTTCATAAGATATTATAAACTATGCTATGAACTACTTTCATTTCATTCATTCATATTCATTTATAATTATTTGCACTAATGAGTATAATAAAAACTTACACTCAATGTTTCACATATAATAATCGATAATTTAACTGAAAATTGTAAGACATAATAACTATAACAAATCTTTTTGTTATAGGAGTTAAAAAAATATAAAAAAATAAACTATATTAGATCTCGAGGTATTTTTCTTTTGAGCCTGGTCGGCTGACCTTCCTGGTATAAGTTGCATGCTAGTTGGTTTGGATGGGCGTCAATTCTATTCTTATAATTACAGGCAAACATTGATATATGTTCTTGAACTGTAGATATACTCGTGTCGTTGTGGAGAATCCATGTTCGCGTGTAGCGTTTAATATTTGCTGCAAGAATTTGTTTTGTGCTCATTGTATTATGTTTAAATTGCTCTTTTTAGCAGTACCCCAAAGTTGTAATCCGTAGGTCCACACGGGTTTGATCACAGCCTTATATATAAGTAATTTGTTGTAAGTTGATAATTCTGATTTTCCGTTTAGAACCCAATAATAATTTTTGAAGATTAGATTTATTTAGTCTTGATGTCTTTGTGGATTCTCTCGCCCTAATCTTTGCTAGCATGACCAAGATCTTTCAAAACCAATTCTAAAAGAGAGTGAGTGTAATGCTCATGTTGCATTTTTTTATTTTTTTTTTATTTTTTTTTTTTATTTTTTTTTTTATAATTTTATTTGATCATCTATCTACAGGAGATATAAAATCAATTGCATGGCTTAGAATTTAACAAAGAAAGAAAAAGCTAAGATCTGCATCCAGTGATGCAGTTCTTTACAGTATGATATATAGATCGTACAAAACAAAAAAAAAATACAAATTAGTACTTATTATTAAACCTAAAACAAGTCGTTGGGGTAGTTCTTTTCAAGTCTTCTGAATTGGATTGGTTTTAGCAGCTTTCTTGCAAGGTTATTTGGGTGAAAGGTGAGCCTATTACGATACTTTAGACAAAGTCTAGGAATCTCGTCTCTAATGAAAGAGACACCCAGTTCATCATGGAGTAACCAATTTGGGGTGTATTTAGGTGCGTTGGCAATTTGCCTAAGCATTTTATTCTGGAACCTCTGTAAGATCTCTACATTTGAGTGGCTGGCTGTGCCCCAAAGCTGAATCCCATAGGTCCAAATGGGTTTGAGTATTGATTTGTATATCAAAACTTTATTTGACATCGACACTTTGGATTTACGACCCAGCAACCAATATAGTTGTCTTTGCTTTTCTTCGAGTTGTTTACGCTTTTGGCAGATGTGTGTTTTCCACGTGAGTTTTCGATCCAGGTGAAGTCCCAGGTATTTAACATTATCCTTGATGGGTAGCAAATTATGGAAGAGTGTCACTGGTGGGCATGTATGTTTCCTCAGTGCAAAGGTGACGTGAGCTGATTTTTGGTTGTTAACCTTGAATCTCCAGATGCTAAGCCAGTCTTGCAGTGTATCCAGGTTTGATTGTAGGAGGTGTGAAGCTAGAGCGGGATCTTCGTGGGCAGCTAAAATTGCCGTATCATCCGCAAATGTTGCTGTAACCGTATTAGTTGTAACGGGTAAGTCATGAGTATATAAAAGATACAGCAAGGGTCCAAGTACACTTCCTTGCGGGACACCGGAGCAGATAGGCCGAGTTGAAGAATTTTGATCACCTATGCTAATGAAAAAGGATCTGTTTAGTAGGTATGATTTAAGGAGAAGGAAGTATTGAGCAGGGAGTAAGGTTTTAATTTTAAAAAGAAGTCCAGTGTGCCAGACCTTGTCAAAGGCCTGGCTGACGTCAAGAAAAGCGGCAGAGCAATAGAGTTTATTTTGGAAGGAATTAGTTATATAGTTAACCACTCTATGTATTTGCTCAATAGTGGAGTGCCCACTTAAGAAGCCGAATTGGTGGGTGGGAAGGATAGAGGAAGACACCATTAGGTTTTTAATTTTGCTGTGGATTAGTTTTTCAAATATTTTGGAGAGTGAAGGGAGAAGGCTGATAGGCCTGTATGACTCAGGTAGAGTTGGGTCCTTGCCTGGTTTTGGTATAAGGATTAATGTTGCATTTTAGATTTTTTTAATTGGATAGCATGCATTCGAAATGCTCAATGAAGTTACTGAATTTTTTGTTTCCACAAATGACTCCCTGGTTTTCTTCTCGATTTTTCTTATAGAATTAACAAACCGTGAATATTTTATTAGTTGCCTAATTTGAAGATCATTGAATATATCAGTTTTTAGCTATCTTCTCTTTCAACGTTGGTCTCAACTCTCAATTTATCTCATGTCAAGCAGGAGATGTTTATGTTCTAGGTTGATCATTATTAGCATAGGTAGCAGTTGCATATCAAATCGTAAATAGACCTTAAGATCATTGAGGTTGAATATGATCATTTGCTTTTGATGCCTGAATTTATTTGATCGATAGTTACCATACAGAAAAAACATTTGTTGTGGTGATTCTAAAGATTTTTTTTCAAATGACGGGGTATTAGAATTATATCATTTTTTTTTACTTCTGGACATTGATGTAAACATACTACGCAATTTTAGCACGTCAATCTTGAATGCGCAAATTTCTTTTAAGTGTTGGCAGTTAAAACAGGGAAGAACCTGAATAGAGATATACACTGTTTTGTAATTAAACAATATATACACACACACACATATATATAGATATATATATATATATATATATATATATATAAAACATAAAAAAGTTCCTGCATTTAGTGAAATTTCATTGAACTCTGTTTTGATGTCTTTATATTTAATAGATTCCCATTCAGTTGTTTATTTCAATGGCAATAAAACCTGTCTAACTAGTAAGTATCATGGTCATGAAATTCTGAATCAAAAAGTGATTTATTAAATTAATTATTTTATCAATATAAAAGTACTTATGTTATGAATTCATATTTTTGATATTTTTGCATATAAATACATATAAGTATATTTGTTTATATTTACAGTATTAAATAAATGTTTAAAATTGAAATTTGTTATATTAGAATAATGTGCATTTTGTTCTTACAAGTTATACAATGCCATGTACAATTTAATAATATTTGAATAATAATAATCCTTGAATTATCTAATAATAACTTGAATAAGATAAATATTAACGATCATTGACTGAATTCAATGAAGTGAAATTTATGATTATCTGCTAAGTGGTCACTTCTGCCATAAAGTTCGTTTCATGACATCATAATACTAAAAGACCGCCGAACAACTTTATTTATGTTTAGTTTTTGAATGGCTCTCAAAACTAAGTGTTCTATGAGATGTGCCGATACTTCTGGATCTGGCTCTTTTCAGAAGGCACCTCGGTTGTCTCTCTTTTCAAACTGATGATATATTTTAAGTTATGGCAGAAATGCTTGGAAATCTTGGAATGGTTTTAAATTTAAAAAACACCATTATGCTACAATTCAGTCATCCAAATGATCCGTAATTTAAACTTTTGCATGATAATGTAGATGGCATTTGCCATAGATTGCAACTGCCGGTATAATTGCGTGTCTTTTTTGTTTTTTATTACTATTCGTTATAATGGCATTTGGATGAACCCTTATTTTCATAAATTTAATTATATTACAATCAAATATGCCTAATTCAAATATTAAGTACGGGTATAAAAGTACATCACCGTACCGATATCTCAAAAACAAGTAAAGTTCAGAATTTTTTAACAACGATATCTGAAAGTAGAGGCAAAAAAATTATAACCAACCATGACCTTAATTTTTACCACGTCGCTATCGGAAGAAATCGCCAATATTTGAAAATTCTTAACAAAAGTATTTTCTTTCGTTGTTAATTTTTCTGGTTGTGAGCACTCTTCTTTAGTTTACGAGACCTTAATATAATGTTCAACTATACATTATTTAATTATTTTATTAGATGTATTGTTAGTTTAAAGTTATATTCAACAGATTTTTTATATAACCTCTATGAAAACTTACTCCTGAGGGGGGTAAAAAGGTCCAAAGAAGTAAGCAAAAAATAAAAGTAAAAAAAAGTAAATTAAGTTCAACAAATCAAGTAGCTATTACAAGTCTGCTGATGAATATTTCTGACGTAAAACTAGATAGGTGTTATACACAGTGCTGTCTCTGTAAAAAATGTTTCTATAAAATTTATATTTTGCATTGGTTGAATAATGTAGCTATTATTTCGTTAAATCTTTTTAAAATTAAAAATAAATTATTGGACCTTTTTGCCACCTGGCCGTGCCATTTTACCTCGCCTATCGGCCAAAAGGACCAATTGGCGAATTGTTGAAAAACAGCAAAAAATGATGATGATGATAAATTAGCTGAGAGTTTTACTGGACATAGTCAGATAGTCGTTTCTTTGATATGTGGTTTATTTTCGTTTTTACAAATTGCTCAAGGTCAAACCTTTATGCCCTGCCCTACACTAATCTAGTTTTTAAGTTTTACAAAGTTTTAAGAAATTTAATATAATATTATTTATTTCTTATAATCAACCAGTGGGGCGCATGGCATCGTGCCTCAAGGCAAATTGCTGGAACTTCCCGTACCGTAATTAAACATTCGAGAAATGAAAATAATCAATAATTGTTTTGAATAATTTCAAATAGATTATTTATTACATACTGTAAACTTTGTGCTTTTTAAATTGGGCGACAAGCGTATTTTACGAACAATTGATGTGTACGTTTACAAGAGTTCATTCTTTTTAAATTTGATTTTTTTGTTAATTTAGAATTTTTTTTAGAATTTTGAAATTTTTTATTATTTTAAAAAAGTTTATTTAATTAAAGTTTAGTTTTGGAAAATATTCGATTTTTTTTAATAATCAAAATATTCTCAAACTTTTGTAAGAAACCTTTTTTTTAATTTTTCAAAATTCAGTTTTTTTTTGAAAATGGTGAAAAATTTCGAAAATTTGAATTTTTTGAGACTTTGTTTTTTTGGAAAACTTTGATTTTTATTTGAAAATTTTCAAAATTATTAAATTTTCTGTAAATGCATTTTTTGCACACCATCTACTCAAGCAACATGTTTTTTGAATTAATCTAATCGGATGATCCGTTCTCTCAAAAACTGCATAATCATTTTTACATCCTCTCTCCATACCTCCGAAACGGCAAAATTGCCTTTTGTAAAAACGCCTCGCGATCGAGCACGAACTGAATGATTTTTTAATCATACAAATTGGTTATTCATAGTGTCGAAAATGTCGAGGACATTTGTTTGAACCATATAAATAAACTTCACAATTAAAAATCTTGGTACGAAACCCAAAAAAATTTACACAAATTATGTACACAATTTTAAAATCTCTATAAAATATCTAATAATTTGATGTACCAATAAACATTTTTGACTGCCAAATGACACTTTTTTAACTTATTTTTATTGAGAGTCCATAACCGCTAGACCTGCAAAATTTAATCAGTTATTCATCTTGTCAATACAAGTAAAATGTTTTTTGAATTATTAAAATCGGACGCTCTGTTCTCGTAAAAACTGAGTTACCGTTTTTGGCACTTTTTGCTTCATATCTTCAGAACGGCAAGACCTGGCGCCTCCAAAAACTAATCAGTACGTTTTCTTATCAATACGAATCGAATGTTATTTGAATTATTCAAATCGGTTGATCGGTGTTCCCAAAAACGTCGACCAAAATTTGTATCCGCACACACACAATTATGGCATCTCCGATAATGTTTCTTAATGCCTATAATACATGTTTAAAAGAAGGGATTTTTCCACGAAAATGAAAACAGCAAAGATCAGTGCTTCTTCCCAAAGGAAAAAAACTGCTGATGCTGGATGGATGCTCTTGATTTCGCTGTTGATAGTTTTGCAGCCTTGAGCAGATCATTAGTGAAATTTTCTACTGCAGAACTAATGTTATGCTCATTTTTTAGAGGAATACCACAAGTTACGTATTTAGTATGTATTTATATTAGGTCCAGTCTGTATATTTAATAGTAATGGAGAAATTGTTTTTTGAGTATTTAAGTAAATCGCTGTACATGTAGAGGAAAACCGGCGAATGATCAGAGCTCAAGTCGAGACATTCACTTGCTTGTTGATTATTGCATGAAAACGCTTTGGTTACAAAGAAATTCAGCAGATCCGGTATTTTGTTGGAGTCGCTAAGCCAATATGTATGTTTTTTAGTTGAAACTGAAGTTAAGTTGGATGATATTATTGTACAGCTCACGGCCTTGGAGATACTAATCTAGAGCGCCAGAATGGATGCTTTACGATGAAGTTGCCTCCAACTATAAAATAATTATCTAAACTAAAATGTATCAAAACACTAAAACTAAAATTATTGAAGGGTAAAAATGCTCAAAATTTTTACATTTCTTCACGTTTTGAAGGTTTTTGAACATTTTGGCATACCTCAGAAAAAATGGATGTGTGTGTGTGGATACAATTTTTTGTCTACGTTTTTGGGCGCACGGATCAATGGTTCAAAAAACATTCGATTCCTATTGATAGAGAGAGGTGCTGATTAGTTTTTGGCAAAGGCAAGTCCAGCCGTTTAGGAGATACGGAGCAAAGAGTGCAGAAAATAGAATTCGAGTTTTTGAGAGATCGGAGCATCCGATTTGAATGATCCAAAAAACATTCAATTTGTAATTATGGGAAAACGTGGTGATTTATTTTTGGCTAAGACAGGTGCAACCGTTTCAGAGATGTCAAGCTAAATGTGCGAAAAATGGCAGTTTTTGAGAGAACTAAGCATCCGATTTGAATGATTCAAAAAACTTTCTGCTTGTGTTGACGAAACAATTGCTTTTGAGGCCCTTTTTATTTTTTAATGACTATTGAGTTTCAATTAAATAATCTATTGAGTGATTTTTGTATAATTCTGCAGTTATTTCCAATTATATTTTTTCCTCATTGCCCCTGGGTAATCTGCAGCGATGTTTACCAATTGAATATCTAAAAATGTGTTGTGCGAGGCAAAACACCGCTGTATTATACAAAAAACATTAATAGATCATCATTATTATAGTTTAATAGATATTATTTATAGTCTAGAAAATATTTCTGTAAAAATTTTAGCAAATGTAGAACGTAATTTTTAGTGAATGTAGAAGTATAAAATATATAAGTAAAAGAGGCAGCCAACACAAATTAAAAGGATCGTTTGCCTACTGCAACGCATATCTTATATAAATATTCCTAGGACATATTAATAGTTATTACAGTGCTAGTCTAATCTCAAACTGATTTCATTTAAATTGAATTGGTAGATTTGGATATTCAAGGTTTTTATATATTACCACCGCGCAGTTTGTTAATTCAATAATTTTTGAAGTCCAAACATTCGTTTTTCAAACTATGTCGTGGCATTTCTAGTGAATCGAGTGAGATTGCAAAAACTCTGTGAAAAAAATTACAATTTTGCCATAGATTTGGAAAAACTGTTCTATCTTCAGAAAAGCACTTTTGCTCAGCTGTTTTCTTAGATATATCCCAAGCATTTGATAAAATGCGGCACAAAGGATTTTTTCATAAACTATTATTAATTATGCCAAAATCACTGTATCTTATTTTATGTTCATACCTAACAACCCGATTTTGATAAATGTTGGAAACATTAGTTCCTCATTAAAAGCCATCAAATCAGCAGTACCACAAAGAAGTGTCCGTTTTCTTCCTTCTCTTCACATCAGATATACCAGTTTCGCCTAACACTTATACTGCAATCGAGACATACATCATGGCCCATAACGGATATTCTGCAGTTGCATCAGGTAATCTCCAACAACACTTTATTGAAAGGTGGCTCACCTTCTGGAGGATGAATGTCAACAGCCAACAATCCAAGCATATCACGTTCCCGCTGATATATAGAAGATATATGTCCGCTTATAACAATATTTGGAGAAAGTATTCCACCAAGAAACATCTTTCAAATATTTGGGTCTATATATAGATAACAAGTTAAATTGGAAAGTACACATAATAAAAAAGAAATGAGAGATCGAAAAGAATATCAAACAACTCTACTCAGTCCTAGGGGTTAAATCTCATCTGTTCACCCTCAATAAGTTACAAATATATAAATCAATATTAAGGCCCATATTGACCTATGAGATCTAACTGTGGGGTTCCGCTAGCAATTATAATATAAACATCTTAAGAAACCATAAGATCCTGCTGATCGGCACTCAGATATCTACTAAGCTGGATTCTCCATCAGGATACAAACATGAGTACGGTGCAAGAAGAAATGCATCGCTACGCAAAGAAACACGTAGGAAGGCTAGCCGAACACGCCTCTGACCTCGCCAGAATATTGCTACAAAGCAATTTTCTACACCTTCCTATTGATGGGGAGACATACTGATTAGTTCTTGGCCAAGACGGGTCCAGCCGTTTTGAAGATACGGGGTAAAAAGTACCAAAAATGGTAATTCAGTTTTCGAGAGAACGGAGCGTCCAATTAAATTAAAGAAAGGGTAATTTAAAAAAAAAAACAACATTTTATTTGTATTAACAAAAAAATAATTGATTAAATTTTTGGGAATCCAATAAGAAAATTAAAAAATTAAAATTTTTTGAAAACTTTGAAAAATATGAGATTGATATTTGAAAAAAAATTGACTTTTTTGAAAAATTTGAATAATTTTTTAACTTTCCGTAAAGTAAGTTATAGTAATCGCAAGAAAATCGAAAAAAAAAACTAGTGGGGCGCATGACATCGTGCCTTAAGGCAAATTGCTTAAACTTCCCGTACCAAAAATTATTTTTTTTTTAAAAAGATTAACATTTTTGAAAAAAAAATTACTTTGAAAAAATTAGATTTTTGAGAAACTATAAATTTTTGACAAAAATTTACTTTTTTTTTGAAAAAAAAGACATTTTAAAGAAAAATTGATTTTGAAATATTTTGGAAATTCTGAACTTTGTTTCAAAGCAATCGTACTGCTTTAACTGCATAGAGACGAAGTATCGAAGCGCGTAAGCGCCGCGTCGTCGTCTAACGCATAAACATTGGTACGGAACCTATAGAAATGTAAACAAAATTTATACTTATTGTTAAAGTCTTTATAAAAATATCTGATAATTTGATGTGCATATGTTTAATGTTCATTTTTGACCGCCAAATGGCTCATTTTTTTACTTTTTTCTCTATATCTCCGAAGTCGTTGCACCTTCCTTTACAAAAATTTAAACATTTTTTCATTTAGTCAATACAAATAAAATGTTTTTTGAATTATCCAAATCGGACGCTCCGTTCTCTTAAAAACTGAGTTACCGTTTTTGGCACTTTTTGACCCATATCTTTGGAACGGCTAGACCTGTCTTTACCAAAAACTAATCAGCACGTCTCCTTATTAATACAAATCGAATGTTTTTTGAATTATTCAAATCCCTTCATCTGTGTTCCCGAAATCGTCGACGAAAATTTGTATCCGAACACACACACATACACGCACACACACACACATACATCCATTGTTTCTAAGGTATTCCAAAATGTTCAGAAGGTTTTGAAACGTAAAGATATATAAAAATTTTCGTTTTCGATTTTTTTGCGATTACTATAACATGCCCTACGGGAAGATAATTATAAATCTTTACGTTTCAAAGGTTTGTGAACATTTTGGCATACCTTAGAAAAAATGGATGTATGTGCGTGTGTGTGAGTGAGAGAGTGTATGTGTATGTGCGGATACAAATTTTCGTCGATTCCTGTTGATAAGGAGAAATACTGATTAGTTTTTGACAAAGGCAAGTCTGGCCATTTCGAAGATATGGGACAAAAAGTGCCAAAAATGTAACTCGGACTTGTATTGACAAAATCAAGAATTGATTAAATTTTTTGAAAAGCAGGTCTAGTGGTTTCGGAGATCTAGTAAAAAAAGTGTAAAAAGCCATTGGGCGGTCATAAATTATTATCATTAGACATATGGATTAAATTTTCAGATATTTGATTGAGATTTTAATAATACTTGTAAATGTTGTTCACATTTCTATGGATTCCGTAGACGTCGACGCGGCGCTTACGCGCTTCGATAGTTTGTCAATAAGACAGCATTAATTTTCACAAAAAAGTTTATTTTCCAAAAATTTTAAAATTCTCCAAAATCTATTTTTAACTTCCCGTAGGGTAAGTTATAGTAATCGCAACAAAATCGAAAATTAAAATTTTTATATATCTTTACGTTTTAAAGGTTTCTGAGGCATACCTTAGAAAAAATGGATGTATGTGTGTGCATGTGTGTGTGTGTGTGTGCGGATACAAATGTTCGTCGACGATTTCGGGAACACGGATGAAGCGATTTGAATAATTCAAATAACATTCGATTCGTATTGATAAGGAAACGTGCTGATTAGTTTTTGGAGGTGCCAGGTCTTGCTGTTCTGAAGATATGAAGCAAAAAGTGCCAAAAACGGAAACTCAGTTTTTAAGGGAACGGAGCGTCCGATTTTAATAATTCAAAAAACATTTTACTTGTATTGACAAGATGAACAACTGATTTATTTTTTTTATTAAGTTTATTATTATATATATTTTTTAATTAAGTGAAAAAAATGCTATTTGGCGGTCAAAAATGATCATTAGACATATGCACATTAAATTATTAGATATTTTATGGAGATTCCAATAATGTGTATCAATTTTGTTTGCATTTCTACGGGTTCCGTAACATCGTTTGTCCGCTAGACGGTGGCGCGGCGCTTACGCGCTTCGATATTTCATCTCTATGCAGCCAAAGCAGTGCGAATGCTTTGAAAAATAGTTCAAAATTTCCAAAATATTTCAAAATAAAAAAAAAACATTTTTTTGCCAAAAGTTTTTTTTTCAAAAATTCATTTTTTTTTTTAAATTTAAAATTTCTCAAAAACTTAATTTTTTCAAAGTTTAAAGAAAAAATTTAATATTTTTAAAAAAATATATTTTTTTGGTACGGGAAGTTCCAACAATTTGCCTTAAGGCACGATGCCATGCGCCTCACTAGTTTTTTCAAAATTCTTAAGCAAAATGTTTAAATTACGGTACGGAAAGTTCCAGTAATTTGCCTTAAGGCACGATGCCATGCACCACTAGCACCGGATATGACATAACGTTCGCTTGCAATTTTGAACTTGCACCCGTTTGGTAATGTTATTCGTAGTTGACATTTGCGGATTTACCGTTCTATACGTTATAACCGGCGATCGCGTGCGGATGAGGTTATCGATAACAATGAAGAGTGTTGCCCAGTACAGATTCCACTGTTCCCAGTTCGCTTGCGGAGCTCGATGGTGTCACATTGTCGGACGGACGTCGTCCTAGTAGCACGGGACAATATCGCCGCTGAACCGCGCCGGACGATTATGTGTGTTTTTTAAATAAAAATATATAATAACAAAATAAATATATATATCATTAATTATATATTGTTTGTTGTGGTGTACTGTGCAGTTTTTTTAAGTAAACAGTTTGTAAAAATCCTGTTACACAAGTTGTTTCTTTATTTAACCAAAAAGTGTTGTGTTTTGGGTCAAGATGTTGATTTGTAAGTACGAAAATTATTTTTTCGATATACATATATATGTATATATATGTATTTATATATATATATATATATAAATTTCTTTTAGCTGAATGATGAGACACATCTAGTCTCGAAACGTATAAAAAATTAAAATAAATTCTTTACATTCGACGCATTGGCTGTTTTATTCATATATATATATATATATATATATATATATATATATATATGCAATGTGTTTGTATGTAAATAAAGATAACAGTTTTAAAAAGCAATCCGCAAAAATTAAAAATATTTCGACGATTCCGTTCTATCGTCAGATTTTCTGCGAGTCTGATTGAAAATCACTTACTTTGTGAAAAAATGTTTTCTTGACAACACCCAATGTAAATACGTATAATATATGTACTTATAGACAGGGTCGGTCTTGGGGTTCTCAGCGCCCGCATGCCATTCTTTTTCTAGCGCTGCCCCCCCCCCCTCTTATTATTTTAAGTTTTTCAACAGTTTATCATTAAAATTAGAAAACATTTACGTCATTTTTTTTTTAAATTCTTTTCAATAATTCTGGATTTAAAACGCATAAAATACATTGATTTTAGATTTATTTCGAAGTGATTCGAGGATCGAGGGTGCTCATAATCAAACTGTTGTCTTCTATCCAAACTTTTCTAATTTTAAATACAAAAATTGTTTAGGACATCCAAAAATTTCAGTATGTTCATTATTGTTTGCAAGAATATTTTTAAATTTTAAATTATTTGTAATGCAGTTATAATATTGATATTTAGGTTTTGAAACATTACACTTATTCATTTAGGAGATTTCATGCGATTTAATCTATTGAGCAGCGAAAAAATTCTAGCCTTTCAATAATAAACACTGGTACTTCATGTTGGATTATTTAAAATTAATTTTTCATTATTTAAAATATACAGAATTGATATTCCCCAAATAATTGATATCGTAAGGGCCGAACAGTATGTAGCAATCTTTACTATCTCATAGTGTATCAGATCGTTGTTTTAAAGTATTTTAAAAAATATTATCCAAAGATTATTTCTTGAATGACATTGACAAAACTATGTTATAAATTTCATATCCGAATCTCATTTTGGCGCCCCCTAAGGCGTGCACCCGCATTTTTCGCATGCATTGCATTCAAGGTAAGACCGGCCCTGCTTATAGATATGTTTCAAATATATCAATTTTTGTTTGCAAAATATTATTACTTATGATTGTTTTTGCAACATTTAACTATTCAAACATAAAAATAAATCATAAAAAACCGGTTTTAAACGCGATCATTTTTAACTCTTTTATCTATAAAACCGAGCGCAAAAAATAGAAGCAAGTACTTAAACTCACTGAGCTACCGAGGCATAGTAATTACTAAGGAACACTATGCGTTCGAATTGCGCGGGGTCTATTTTTCTAAACTTTAATTTTATTTATAAACTACTTAGCATAGGCCTATAATATTCTAAACTGTTGGTTTCTACTATCAACTCCATCGCCATGCAAAGTTACATCAAAATTCCAAAAAAGTAAACCTGGGGTTCTCCTTGTGAGCACTGCTCTTTAAATTATTATTTTATTTATTTCGTGAACTTCAAAAAATCACTTTAGAAGTCATTGCTTTAATTGGTTAATTATAGCACAGGTTATTTTATATATTTTGTGTTATGATTTTTGTCGTACAGTTATTATTAGATTATAATATTATATGTACATATACATACATAGGGGAGCTAGGGGCTACCTGTAATAAATGTAACAAGTAACATGTGTTTTACAATAGCATCTTAAATGTTTTTTTAATCATTTTAATGATTTCGAAATATTTTTTTGTTTTGGCTGGACATGTAATCCGCCCTGTATAATATTGTCATAGCTACTGTAACGCACACACAATAAACAGAAATGTGCAGGTCCGTCACTTTTGGCAATATAAAATTGATCTGTCATAAAATTTCAGATAGCATTATTATTATCGACTAATTTTTAAATTTTATATATTTTATTTCGTTTTAATTTTTGATTTTGTCTAACAATGTTTATGATTGCTAAGTTGTGTAAATCATTATTTTGATTTATATAAGAAGTACACCTGGGGTTAGTTGAGATGAAAACTTGACGAATGAAAATTGGACTCGAATGAAAAAGATGGAATATATGCAATGTATAGTTTGTAAGATGTAGGAAAATTTAAATTGTGTTACAAGAGAGTGACACTGTATTTTTTATTTGTCTTATGGTATTAATTGTAGTTTACGTTGATTTGATGAAAATTTATATTACAGAAGATATTATAATATATATTGAATTTGTATTATTTATTGTGAAATAATGGACAGAGTTATGGAATTATTTTCACGAAATTTGGTAGAGGAATTGTTAAAGCAACTATCCATCTTTATTTCGTAGAAATATAATCAGTGGATCTCAAGATATATTATTTTTAAAGAAAAATGTTAGGACAAAATTAGGACTAAACACACAAAGACATATATATATATATATATATATATATATATATATGCATTATACACGTGTTTTCTAATAATGCTTTTTGTCTGAATTATAATAATGCATGCTATAGTCTTGTTTGATGTATTAACTACGGTTGAACAATAGCGTCCATATATTGAGTTTTATGGTTAAAATTTTGTTGTTAATATAATATATAAACAAAATCAAATAAAAATCCAATTTATATATGTTCACAGTTTCTTTATTTTTATCATTAGTATTTAATTAATAAATATAAATAAATAATAATGAGTGATAAAAATATCAATTCATACCAAGGTCAACCTTTAATTGTAAGTAAAACTTAGTGTTAACTTCTCATTCAACATTTATTTTTCGAATTCTATTTAATTTATTACAAAATTATATTATGCATTCATTATAATCATATTATCCTAACTAAACTTTTTAAGTGCTTTTGAAGCTACTCTGTAAAATATTACACCTCTCACACGTTTCAGGCAGTTAATTCTATCCAAAATAAATCATATAGATTAATATATATTATAATTTTAAATTAATAAATTAAGTTGATAATTTGATAAACTATATTGATTACTATTTTATGTAAATTATATATTTTCAATCTACAGTTTTTTCGGATCTGTTGGTAAAATAAAATAATGAATGAGTTGCAGCACATTCAAATGTTTCAATTTAACCATATTGATAATATGATACAAATCACGATTATCATCGATGCTGGAACTTCCCGTACCATAACAAAATGTTCGAGTAATATTAAATGTTTTCAAATATATTATTATAAATAAATACTGTAGCACTGTCTAATTTATAAGAATTATTTAAACTGAATCACAAAGTTTAAATTATTTATTTAACGTATATAAGTCAGCTTTAGAACTTTAGTCAGAATTAAAAATAAAATCTGAATTATTTTTGATTTTGAAAAAAAAAAATTAATTTTTTTTTCCAAAATCAATACAATCAGAAAGTTTTTTGAATCATTCAAATCAGATGCTTATTTCTCTCAAAAACTGCCATTTTTTATACATTTAGCTGTTTATCTTCAAAATGGCTAGACCTGTCTGTGTCAAAAACTAATCACCACTTCTCCCAATCATTACAAATTGAACGTTTTTTGGATCATTCAAATCGGATACTCCGTTCTCTCAAAAACTCGATTTATATTTCCTGCACTCTTTGCTACGTATCTCTGTAACCGCTGGACCTGCCTTTGTCAAAAACTAATCAGCACATCTATCAATAGGAATCGAATATTCTTTTAACCATTCAAATCGGTTGAAAACACACACATACACATCCGTTTTTTTCTCAGGTATGCCAAAATGGTCGGACACCTCTGAAAAGTGAAGACATGCAAAAATTCTCATTTTCGATTTTTGGCCCGTTACTATCACTTACCCCACGGGAAGTTGATAATAAGGCAATATCAACAATATATAACATGTTAGCTATATGTTTAACATAGTAAATGTTATAATGGTAAACCATTATAATAATATAAGAAATCAAATATATAAATTTAACATTTTGGGGACGGCTGTCCACCTCAGTGGACAAACATACTCTGTGACGCACAGGCTATTTTATAAACAATGACTCAGTTTGCATCAAAAAGTTGAATAAATTACATATAGCAGTGATAAACAGTATTGTATTTTGAAAATAATTTTAAATTATTTTAGTAGTATTTTTAGCCTGTTTCTTTGCTATATGGTATTTTTTTTAATATTTAAAACGACCGAGCGCTTTTAAATATGGTAAAACGACTGGTAAATTTTGTGAATTAAGCAGTAGTGAAAATGAGTTTCAAATAGACATTCATACAGACCAATTTTACGAAATTACTATTCGCACCGATGATAGTGATGAATGTGATGATGATATTATCCAACCAACAAAAAGAAGAAGTTCGACAAAATAAATGAATAGCGGGAAGACATTAGCGAATGTGCCCATTCTCCTTCAATAATCGAGTTTGACATACATCAACAAACACCCCGACTACAAGTACCAAGCAATATAAGACATCCAATAGATTATTTTACTTTATATTTTATGAATAAATTATTAGACAAAATAATAGAAAAAATAAACCATTATGGCAGCAAAAAGATGACCAAATATACTGACTAATCAGTGGCATATTCTAAATTCTAAAAGAAAAAGGGATTGTATTGTCTGTTCTTACAGAAAAGCACCAGGAGGAAGCTGGCGAACAACATTTTATTGTAAAACATGTCAAAATCAATCAGCTATGCATTTTGGAAATTGTGTTGAACGTCACCATTCTTTATAAAATGATCAAAAATAAATTATTATTAAAATATATGTCCTTCAATGACCACAAATTTTTATCAAACAAATTGCATAACATACACAATGAAACCAAGTTTACAGCCGGTAAAGTAGATTGTTTTGAAATTGGTGCCGTCTCGAAAGTGTTAATATATTTGTAAATTACTATCAAAAAAATATGTATTTAAATTATTTTACAACAATAGATATTTAACGACTTCTGCCTCACTAATGCATACTTAACAATATTTGGAATTTTGGGTTTATTGTTATCGTGTTTATTATTTTATAAACAAATTTTCTATCAGCGTTCCATCTAATAAACAAATGCAAGAATAAAATGACGGTGTTATATCTGCGCATCTAATCAGAAGTTGAATGGCTTTCATGCATTCATATTTATTGAAATTATGTTCATACAAATTGTACGACAGTAAATATTTGTCGACTCGATACGAGTCGATTCGAATCAAGTAAAATGTTAGGTCGTTAAGGGGTTACACCACTGTAATTTTTTGGAAAAACAAAAACATTTTTTAACTTCCCGTAGGGCAAGTTATAGTAATCGCAAAAAAATCGAAAATGATTAGTGGGGCGCATGGCATCGTGCCTTAAGGCAAATTGCTGGAACTTCCCGTACCAAAAATTATTATTTTTTTAAAAAGATTAACATGGTTGAAAAAAAAATTACTTCGAACAAATTAAATTTTTGAGAAACTATAAATTTGACAAAAAAAATACATTTTTTTTGAAAAAAATTTTTTTTGAAAAAAAAAATGTTTTCTTTATTTTGACATATTTTGGAAATTCTGAACTTTTTTTCAAAGCAATCGTATTGCTTTAACTGCATAGAGACGAAATGTCAAAGCGCGTAAGCGCCGCGTCGCCGTCTATTGATTCGGAACCCATAGGAATTTAAACAAAATTTATACTTATTAAAATCTCTGTAAAATATCTGATAATTTGATGTGCATATGTCTAATGATCATTTTTGACCGCCAAATGGAATTTTTCTTGTTAACTTCCCGTAGGGTAAGTTATTGTAATGGGCCGAAAATCGGAATTGAAAATTTTTACATTTCTCGACGTTTTGAAGGTTTCTGAACATTTTGGCATACTTCAGAAAAAATGGATGTGTGTGTGTGTGTATGTATGTATGGATACAAATTTTTGCCCAGTTGATTAGTTTTTGGCAAAGGCAGGTCCAGCAGTTACGGAGATAAGGAGCAAAGAATGCAGAAAATAGAAATCGAGTTTTTGAGAGAACGGAGCATCCGATTTGAATGATCTAAAAAGCATTCAATTAGTAATGATTGGGAGAAGGGGTTATTAGTTTTTTGCAAAGGCAGGCCCAGCCATTTTGGAGATACAGAGCTAAATGTGCAAAAAATGGCAGTTTTTGAGAGAACTAAGCGTCCGATTCAATTGATTCAAAGAACTTTCTGCTTGTCTTAACAAAATAATTGATTTTGGAAAAAAAAATTTTGTTCCAATTTTTTTTTTTTTTTAATTTCTTGTATATCAAAAATAATTCAGATTTTATTTTTAATTCTAACTATAGTTCTAATATACTTTAAACAAATAATTTAAACTCTGCAATTCAGTTTATATAATTCTTATAAATATTAGACAATGTTACAATATTTATAATAATCTATTTGAAAACATTCAATATTACTCGAACATTTCGTTACGGTACGGGAAGTTCCAGCAATTTGCCTTAAGGCACGATGCCACCCACCCCACTAGTTACTTTTTTTACTAGATCTAGACCTGCCTTTATGAAGATTTGATCAATTCTTTATCTTGTCAATACAAGTAAAATGTTTTTTTTTAATTATATTTTCAACAGCAATCAGAACCTTAGGCCCTATGAGCTGTTGGGCTGAAACTTCTCCTTCGTATTTTTAGATGGTAACCCAATGGTTAATCCATCCATATTTGAGGATTTTTGTTATTAGAATTAATCTAATAGAGGTGACTTTTTTATTGGTGCAGCAATGCCGGGCATGGGCTATTTTTACTTGGAAACACATTGCTATCTATATTTCCAAGTGAAAATCGTTGTCACTGCTGCCTGACAACAGGCTGCTCGAAGTGGGTATCGAACCCACTAGCACGTCTCCTTATCAATAAGAATCGAATGCTTTTTGAATTATTCGAATCGCTTTATCCGTGTTCCCGAAATCGTCGACGAAAATTTGTATCCGCATACACATACATACACACACACACACATCCATTTTTTCTAAACTATGCCAAAATATTCATAAGGTTTTGAAACGTAAAGATATATAAAAATGTTCATTTTAGATTTTTTTTGTGTGCGGATACAAATTTTCGTCGACGATTTCGGGAACACCAAGTGATTTGAATAATTCAAAAAACATTCGATTTGTATTGATAATGAGACGTGCTGATTAGTTTTTGGCGAAAGCAAGTCTAGACGTTCCGTAGATACGGTGCAAAAAGTGCCAAAAACTAAGTTTTTAAGAGAACGCAGCGTCCGATTTTAAAAATTAAAAAAACATTTTACTTGTACTGACAAGATGAAGAACTGATTAAATTTTTGGGAAGTTTTGGAAAGGTTTATCTATCATTAACAAATTACTATCCGTTTTTTTTTTCGTTGAAATTTAACGATTTTGAATAATGTGCTGCCAAACAAACTAAAATCGATATTTTTGAAATTCACTATGATGGGAACTTTCTAATTTAAATTATTTTAAATTTACTGTAGATAATTTGAAAGAAAAAAATAAAAATTGTTGTAGTTATTTTGCGTGCCGCGGAGCGCCTGCAATTTGACGCGGTTTGCCGAAATGGCTTTTGGCCGCCGTTTTTATTTTTTTTACAATCATATTTTATTTTGTTACTTCAAAGTACAATAAATAACTATCTCTAATTTCATTATTTTATTACTTTTCATTTCGCACGAAAAAAATGGGAAAAATATACGTTCTTTTTGCTGCTACAGTGGTGGACTTAATTCGAATGGTTCGAATCACTTGGTTCGAGTTGGCATATATATATAATATATATATATATATATATATATGTGTGTGTGTGTGTGTCTGTGTGTATATATGTGTGTCATCATTCAGTAATTTAAAAAAAACATTACATAAATAACAAACCAGAAAAAAATCAAAACATGAAATTTATTAAACGCTAATTAAGCAAAAGAACATCATAACTAATAAATAATTAATAAAAAAGAATTTTAATACACACATATATATATACATATATATATATATATATATATATATAGGAATTTTTAAACCTCATTAGATATACGGTCCTAATAGAATGTAAACAAAATATTAATAAGTCGATTATGTATTATGCGGAAACTGTTTTTGTACTGAAACGTAGTTTCCCAGTTTTAATGATAAAGTACCAATTATGAAATGTATCTATTACCACGTGTATTTAATTTTGCAGATTCAGAAAAAATACAACCTTAGGTAATTACTCCCATATATATATATATATATATATATATATATATATATATATTTAATTTATATTTTAAAACCAAATTCGCGGTGTGTGGCATTATGCTTTAATGTACATTGTCAGAATATTTTGTTTTAAACAAAGATTAGATAAATATAATTAATAACTGGACTAAAATTTGCAATCCAAATTGAAAAAAAAACACTAATAAATATGTAAAAAATAATATTTACAATGATAACAATTCAATATATTTTTAATTTATTTAAAAAATGTTTAAAATTTTGATTATTCATAGAAAATTTGAACATTGTTTTACCATTAGAATATACAAATTAAAAACTGAAAAATTGCAGTGATAGGATTTCATTTTTACTAATAATCGATAGCCAGCAAAATTTTGATTGTATACGTCAGAATGATTTATTTATAAATTCCAGTATTCCATTGTATAAATTTTAACATTCCAATTTGTAAATCACGAATGAATTATTAATCTAATGTTTACATATACTCAAAGTAATAAAAATCTAGCGATAACATCAACTTTAAAGTGTACATTATAATTGAATAGAGTTTCAATTGAATTATAAAAAACTCATTGATTTATATTTTTATTAGTTACAATGTGTAATGTTACTAATAATATGTAATAAGTTGAAGAAAATGTTTGAAGGTTATTATAAGAAATATATTACTAGTTTGAATCAATATTGACACATTTTGGGACCGTTTAGAAATTTCAAATAGGTATAGACTAAAAATAATTAACGATCTGTAATTAGAGCACATTTGCTGAGCAGAGTTGTTTGAACAAAGGCATTTCATAAATATTAAAATACATAATTAATTTATATATATATATATATATATATATATATAATAAAATTGTTTCTTGGGCATCCATCCAGTAATTAAAAAACAGTTTTATTGAAAAATGTTTTTATTTAGAGAACAAATGTTTCGGGTCTTGATTTGACCCATCTTCAGTGCTACGATTAAATAATTTAGGGTTACAAATTAAAACAATATAAAAAATACATAATTACACACAAAAATAAGTAAAACCAATCTATATGAAAAGTATATATGAAAAACAACTATAAAATAAACAAATATAAAGAAACTCTCCATACAAATAAACTTCGAAAAATAACACAAAAACAACAAAATTGCACGAAAAAAATAAATATGAAATAAAAAATTAAGTAGCTAAGTTATACCTAAAATTTTTTTTTCTTAATTTTCAAAATTTTTCCATGCTATTTCCATACGGAGTTGATTGAATTGCGAAATAAATATTTTTTTTCGATTTTGTTTTGTTTTTTTTTTTTTAAAAAAAATTATATCGAAAATAATTCAGATTTTAATTATAATTCTGACTATATTTCTAATATACTTTAATGAAATAATTTTAACTTTGCAATTCAGTTTATATAATTCTTAAAAATATTATACAATATTACAGTATTTATAATAATCTATTTGAAAACATTTAATATTCCTCAAACATTTCGTTACGGTACAGAAAGTTCTAGCAATTTGCCTTAAGGCACAATGCCATACACCACTAGTTTATTTTTAATATTCAAAAGTTTTTTTATATAACTTCAAAATAGTCTGCAAGTAGATGGGATAATAGGATTATCTTTTAACCTTATAGCGATTTAACCCCATAGCGATGTGTAAACAATAAATTTTTTTTTTTATTATTTTTGAACGGCAATCAGAACCTAATAGTCTTATAAGCTGTTGTGCTGATTTTGACTGAATGCTAGTCTGTTTGACAGATGACAACCCAATTTACCTATATTTTCAAGTAAAAATCGTAGTTACTGCTGCCTGACAACAGGCTACTCGAATGGGTACCGAACCCGGGACCTCTGAAACAAGTCCCGTCGCTCTTAACCGCTTACCTACGGGCGAGCCCAAAACAAATAGTAAACTAGTTGTAAGTGGAATTCTGTCTTAAGGCAATTAAGGCATCGTGCCTTAAAGCAAATTGCTGGAACTTCCCGTACCAAAAATTATTATTTTTTTAAAAACAATTGACATTTTTAAAAACAATTTACTTCGAAAAAATAAGATTTTTGAGAAACTATAAATTAGACAAAAAATTACTTTTTTTTAAACTTTTTTTGAAAAAAATAATGTTTTCTTTATTTTGGCATATTTTGGAAGATCTGAACTTTTTTTCATAGCAATCGTACTGCTTTAACTGCATAGAGACAAAATGTCAAAGCGCGTAAGCGCCGCGTCGCCGTCTAACGAATAAACATTGGTACGGAAAACCCATAGGAATGCAAACAAAATTTATACTTGATGTGCATATGTCTACTGATCATTTTTGACCGCCAAATGACATTTTTTTTTACTTTTTTCGTTAGATCTCCGAAACCGCTAGACCTGCCCTCATGAAAATTTGATCAATTCTTCATCTTGTCAATACAAGTAAAATGTTTTTTGAATTATTAAAATCGGATGCTCCGTTCTCTTAAAAACTGAGTTACCGTTTTCGGCACTTTTTGCCCCGTATCTTTGGAACGGCTGGACCTGCCTTCGCCAAAAACTAATCAGCATGTCTCCTTATCAATGCAAATCGAATGCTTTTTGAATTATTCAAATCGGTTGATCTGTGTTCCCGAAATCGTCGACGAAAATTTTTATCCGCACATACATACACACACGTACATACATACATACACACACACATACATCCATTTTTTTTAAGGTATGCCAAAATGTTCAGAAACCTCTGAAACGTAAAGATATATAAAAAATTTCATTTTCGATTTTTTTTCGATTACTATATCTTGCCTTACGGGAAGTTAATAACTAGGTTTTTGAGAAACCATAAATTTGACAAAAAATTACTTTTTTTGAAAAAAAAATTTTTTTTTTGAAAAAAAACTAGCTGTAAGTGGAATTCTGTCTTAAGGCAATTGAGGCATCGTGCCTTAAGGCAAATTGCTGGAACTTCCCGTACCAAAAATTATTATTTTTTTAAAAACAATTAACATTTTTAAAAAAAATTTACTTCGAAAAAATAAGATTTTTGAGAAACTATAAATTGAACAAAAAATTACTTTTTTTTGAAAAAAAAATTTTTTTTAAATTTTTTTTTAAAAAAAATGTAAAAAATTTTTTTTTTTTTTTGAAAAAAAAATGTTTTCTTTATTTTGACATATTTTGGAAGATCTGAACTATTTTTCAACGCAATCGTACTGCTTTAACTGCATAAAGACAAAATATAAAGCGCGTAAGCGCCGCATCGCTGTCTAACGGATAAACATTGGTACGAAACCCATAGGAATGTTAACAAAATGTATACTTATTGTCAAAATCTCTTTAAAATATCTGATAATTTGATGTGCATATGTCTAATGATCATTTTTGACCGCCAAATGGCTCATTTTTTTCCTTTTTCCTCCATATCTCCGAAACCGCTAGACCTACCTTTATGAAAATCTGATCGATTATTCATCTTGTCAATACAAGTGAAAGGTTTTTTGAATTATTCAAATCGAACGCTCCGTTCTCTTAAAAACTGAGTTACCGTTTTCGGCACTTTTTGCCCCGTATCTTCGGAACGGCTAGACCTGCCTTCACCAAAAACTAATCAGCACATCTCCTTATCAATACGAATCGAATGTTTTTTGAATTATCCAAATCGCTTCATTCGTGTTCCCGAAATCGTCGACGAAAATTTGTATCCGCACATACATACACACACGTACATACACACACACACACACACACACACACACACATACATCCATTTTTTCTAAGGTATGCCAAAATGTTCAGAAACCTTTGAAACGTAAAGATATATAAAAATTTTCATTTTCGATTTTTTTGCGATTACTATAACTTACCCCACGGGAAGTTAAAAATGTTTTTTTTATTAACTTCCTGTAGGGCAAGTTATAGTAGTTTTGACATATTTTGGAAATTCTGAACTTTTTTTCAAAGCATTCGTACTGCATAGAGACCAACTGTCAAACCGCGTACATACACACACACACACACACACATCCATTTTTTCTAACCAAGGTAAGGTATTCCAAAATATTTAGAAACCTTTAAAATATATATATATATATATATATATATATATATGTATTTTTGAATAGTCTTGAATTTGATGTTGATATATATGTTTAATTTGAGTTTAATATTCGGGCGTAACATCAATAAAAATAGTATGAGTTTTTTTAAAAAATTTATTTATTTAAAATCCATACGTTTCGGCTAGCATCTTAGCCATCATTCAGTGGTAATCAAGTTAAAATTTTGTATCCTAATATAGCATATGAAACCATTATTAATCATTTCTATCCTAAACTCCGAAGAGTAAATACATAGTTTCGACAACTTGTCAAGTTATCATGATTATTAGTGTGTTTTACCATTTGTGATGTTTGTGTTAAAACATACATATCTTATCAATGTGCACATACTCATACCATGGATTAATAATGGTTTCATATGCTATATTAGGATACAAAATTTTAACTTGATTACCACTGAATGATGGCTAAGATGCTAGCCGAAACGTATGGATTTTAAATAAATAAATTTTTTAAAAAAACTCATACTATTTTTATTGATGTTACGCCCGAATATTAAACTCAAATTAAACATATATATGTATATATATATACATATATATATATATATATATATATATATATATATATATATGTATATATATATATATAAATTTTCATTTTCGATTTTTTTCTGATTACTATAACTTGCCCTACGGGAAGTTAAAAATGTAAAAAAAGTAAGAAAACAAAAATTTATAGGTGATAAATTAAATTCCAACTCTGATAATCAATTCTTCTGGCCAAGTTCCATACGAAATGTGTTTATGGAATATGTATTTTTAATAAAAATTGTTTTTACCTTATTTATAATAATTGTATTTCCAGATACAATTAGTCTGATTACGAAAAATCAGAAATAACTACCAAAGCAAGATTTAGTAGTAGTAATTGATAAAGATTTTTTTGTATAACGTTATATATATATATATATATATATATATATATATGTACGTTCAACAAAAATTTGAGTTCAACATACATTTTACTATTAGGCATGTTTTTAGAACCTATAAAATTTTGCAAAACAGTCCTGACCTGATATTAGAAAAAAATCTTATTATATTATATATATATATATATATATATATATATATATATGTGTGTGTGTGTGTGTGTTTGTGTAAGATGTTTATTTAATACTAGCGTGCAATCTTGCAAATTGAATACATCTTGCAATGACAATTATATTTGCTTTTATGCTATACAATTCACGTTTTTGCAATAGAACAATTAAGAACTACGCTTGCGTGTGTTTTTCTTGTTAAAAATTAAGCCAAATTATCTTCACGCCGTTACACATGTAACTTTGTTTATTCACACTGTTTATATTGTATTTAGATGATGATTGATTTTATCATAAAGTTTTACGTCATTTCACATATTTGTTATGATTCAAAAAATTGTATTTGGAAGCAACATTGGGCCGGCCGTGGTCCCGTGGTAAGAACGTGGGCTAACAAATCCTAGTCCCGGGTTCGAATCCAACCTCGGTCGGTTCGGTATCAAAGCAGCTTGATACCAAATTTTCACTTGAAATCATAGATTTCAAATATGATTTCAAGTGAAAATGGCCTTTCGTGGGCATAGCTGTAGTGGCAACATGCCACTTGGAAGTAAAAAGTCATCATTATTACAACAATTGTAATAATTCAGCACATAGAGATGGGACAACTGTTTGGGTTGCCATCTATAATAATTGTAAGATAATTGATCACAACAGCTCATAGAACTCATAAGTTCTGATCGCTGTTAAAGAATTTAACAAAGAAAGAGGAAGCAACATTAGACCTATCTATATGATTACCTGTCTGCTTTCATAGCAGTCTATCTACCTAGTTGCCTACTTGTCTGCTTTTCTACCTATTTACATATCTACCTGTTCAACTGATTCCTGTTCTACCTGTTTTTCCTGCCTATTTGCTTACCTATCTACCTACCTATTTTACTATATACTTGTTTATTTGTTTTTCTGTTAACCTGTTTATCTATTTACTTTTCTAAGTGTTGATCCCTCTAAATTTATAACCATCTGCCTGTTTTCCTGCATACTTCTATACCAATCATTTTTTTACTTTTCTACCCGTTTACTTAACTATCTGTTTATCTATTAACCTATCTATTGCCAACTCACTTATCTGTCTATCTTTCTACATTATACTTTTCAACCTGTTTACTTGTATACCTATCCAGATGTCGTATCTAGATGTCGATCTATGTACCTGTATGCCCGTCTCCTAATAATTTTATTTGTATACAAATCAATAAAGATTTGTATTGATAATTTTTGTCCACTAAATGCTATTTTTTCACATTTTCTCTGCAACTCTGAAACCGCTGGACCCGCTTTTGCAAAAATCAATTTTTAGTATGTTTTTTGAATCAAATATAAGTACTATGTTGTTTTTTGAATCGTTGTAATCGGATACATCGTTCTCTCCAAAACTAAATTTGAAATGTAAGTGGAAAATTTTTTATTTTTGTTTTTGTTGCGATTACTATAACTTATCCTACGGGAAGTTGACTAGTACATTTGAAGTATGTATATATGTTTTGATTATGGGCATTTTTACAGGATAGAGCGGGGATTAAAAGTCCGCCGATAAAAATGTTCACCACCGATATCTCAAAAAGAAGTAATGGTATAATGTTAAGAATTTTTTAACAACAGTATTTGAAAGTATAGGGTAAAAGATGTATAACCAACTATCACCTTGATCAGGAGATGAATGGCAATGTTTGAAAATCTATAACAAATGTATATTATTTTATTGTTAGTGTTTTTGGTTGTGAGCAAGAGAGCTTATTATTATTTTTAAGTATACGTTATTTAATTATTTTGTAATATGTATTGTTATTTTGAAGTTAGATTCAGCAGTTTTTTTATAACTCGTATAATATCTTACATTTGGACGGGGAAAAGGACCAACTGAATTTTTACTTCAGTTAAGGTGTAAACAATAAAAAATAGTAACTGAAAAAGTTAATTAAATTTTGAAAAGCAATTTAACAAGAAATGCAATAAATGAATAGTTATACCAACTCTGCCAATGAATATTTTTGACGAAATACCAGATCAAGGTTATATACAGTATTTAATATTTTATATTTTGCATTGTTGAAAAATGTAGCTATTTCGTAAAACCCCTTTAAAATTAAAAAGAAGACATTCATTTAGTGCGATGAATTAATATTACAATTTCTGCAATAGAGCGAATCACTTGAAAACGTATTGCTTCTTATATTTCCAAGTGCAAACCGTTGTTACTACTGCTTGACAACAGGCAGCTTAAAGCGGGATCGAACTCAGGTCCAGTCGTTTTAACCACTTACCCACGATTACGAGTATGAAATGGGAAGTACTATTTAAATTATTTGAATAGTTTTTTAACTGTATAGTAGAAGAAAGGAAAGAATAGAATGGACCGACAATGTTGCATAAGAGAAAGATCTACTAAAAGTGATATTGAAAAGAACTATTGTGAATATCGGAAATCAGGAGGAAACTCACATAATTCAAACACAAAAGGATCAACACATTTAATTTAAAAATAATTCTTGCATGCTATTGAAGAAAAAATATAAATTGAAAGAAACATTGTAAAGAAGTTTGACTGCAAACGAAGGAAGAAAATGGCCCTAGTTTTGGACCTATCGCATACATCGATTATAGGTCACTCTGATTGATAAAATTATTTATCTTAATTTTAAAGGTATAAACATATTTATTTATCTGCATTAGTATGTCGTTGGTTTTTGAAAATATTAGATGTATGCATCGAAAACTGTATGGTAGTTTAGTAATGGCCCACTTCTTAATTAAGTGATTTTTGTAAAAAATTGCAGAAGTTTTTAACTTCCCATAGGGGTAAGTTATAACGATCGCAAAAAATCGGAAATTAACTAGTGGTGTATGGCATCGTACCTTAAGGTAAATTACTGGAACTTCCCGTAACAAAAATTATTTTTTTTAAAAAAGATTAAATTTTTTTTTTAGATTTTGAAAAAAACGATTTTTGAAAAATTTTAAATTTTACAAAAAAAATTTACTTTTTTGAATAAAAATTTTTATATTTTAAAATATTTGAAAAGCAATCGCGCTGCTTTAGCTGCATAGAGGCGAATAATAGAAGCGCGTAAGCGCCGCGTCGCAGTCTAACAAACAAAAGATGTTATGGAACTCATAGAATTGTAAACAATTTAATGTGTATATATCTAATGATAATTTTTGACCGCCAAATGGCATTTATTTTTACATTTTTTACTAGATTTCCGAAACTGCTAGCCCTGCTTTCCCAAAAATTTAATCAGTTTTTTATTTTCTCGAAACAAATAAAATGTTTTGTGAATTAATAAAATCGGACGCTCCGTTCTCTTCAAAACTGAATTAGCATTTTTTCCAGTATTTTTGAAACGGCTGGACCTGCAATAGGAATCTAATGTTTTTTGAAACATTAAAATCAGTTGAACCTTGTTTTCGAAATAGTCGAATAAAATTTGTATCCGAACACGCACACACACACACACACATACATTCATTTTTCCTAAGGTATGCCAAAATGTTTAGAAATCTTTGAAACGTAAAGATACATGAAAATTTTCATTCTCGATTTTTTTGCTATTACTATAACTTACCCTACGGGAAGTTAAATATTTTATATTTCTTCACGTTTCAAAGGTTTCTGAACAGTTTGGCATATCTAAGAAAAAATGTATGTATATATGTGTGTTCGGATACAAATTTTGAATCTTTCTATAAAATTAAAATTTTGTACGGGAAGTTCCAGCAATTTGCATAAAGGCACGATGCCAGGCAACGCTAGTTATTTCTATACCATTAATCCCTATTTTAATATATATATATATATATATATATATATATTAAATTATGTACAAAAACTGAAATTTTAAGATTATGAAAACGGTTCTGTTTACATTTTTCTCAAATGAATTTTATTTCAAGCTCAAATTTAGAATAGAATCACGTTTCTGATGTACGTGGAATAGTTTTCTCTGACAGGATGTGATTGTTTTTGCTTAGAAAAATATTTTTAAATTCATAAATGGTTAAATTGAATTGTTTATAAATTTTGTAATTATCTGTTCTCTTATTGCGTGATTGGTATAAATATATTAAAGCATCAATGGAAACTTCTCAATTTGCATCAACGTAATGTTGTTTTGACAATCATGAGTTTGAATTCCGCATTATTAATCAATCAATTTTTTTTACATTTCACGAGTAACTGTACATTAAATTTGAATGGCAGCATTCATAATAACAACCATCTACCCATGTGTATATTGATGTATATAGGTTTTAATGTATAGGTGTATATTATTTATTGATACAATACTACACACAACATAATACTTGCATTATATTTAGTATAAGTGTTGGAATAATATAAAAACAATCAGATTCGAACGTTTCTTTAAGTTTTATAATCGGTTGAAGATTATGAGCTAAAACGATTTTTTTTCACTTTTCTGCTAATTACAGAGAAACGGATCGGCCAATCGTCGCATAAAATGAAAAACGATAGTCCTTATCGAGTTACAACGAATGGCTTTTAAATTCTTGAAATGGGTTCAGTCGTTTTTCAGAAAATATCGTCGAAAGGTCAAAAATTGGCTCACTTACGCATACACACACACATTCTTTTTTCCAAATTTATTCTCATTCGATTCAGAATGACTCGAAATTTTAAGAAAACATCGAGGGATAAACGGCAATTGTGAGCACTATTAGTTCACAGAACCTTTACATAATTTGTAAGTACGTATACGTTATTTAATTATTTTATAATGTGTATTGTTAATATTAAATCAGATTCAACAGTTTTTTATAACCTCTATAAAAGCTTACACGTGGGCGGAGTAAAAAAGGATCAATTGAACCTTTATCGTGACAAAGGTGCAAACAATAAAAAATAGTAAACAAAAAGTTAAATTAAACTAGTAGCTTCTAGCTTAATTTAACTTTTTGTATATAGAAGCAATTTTACGAGAAATATACTCGTATTAAATGAATAGTTATTCCGACTCTGCCGCTGAGTATTTCTGACAAAATAGCAGATCAAGGGTATACACAGTGTTATCTCTGCATGAAATTTATATTTTGGTTTGGTTGAATAATGTAGCTATTATTTCGTAAAATTCCTTTAAAATTAAAAATAAGAGTAATACTTGTTTGCCCCCTGGCCGTCCCATTTTAACCCATTCGACGGGGTAAAATGGACTATGTAACAAATTTCTGAAAAACATAAAAAAGAAATGAAAATTTGTGCGTAACTTTACGTTTGAAAGATTTCTGAACATTTTGCAATACCTTAGAAAAAACTGATGAACGTGTGTTTTTTTCTATTTGTATATCAGAAATATTTGTATAGACTGGTCTTTTGTCTGGGTATGTCGGTCTCAATATCGCCTGGGTATAATACCGATTAAAACCTTCGATTTGTCCTTGTTTCTGATCCTCACGGAAATCTGTACGTGCGTGTGTGTATGTATGTATGAGCGGATACAAATTTTCGTCGACGTTTTCGTGAACATGGTTCAACCGATTTTAATGATTTAAAAAGCATTTGATTAGTATTGATGGGAATTGATCCAGCCATTTATTGAAAAAGGTGTAGGGTAGAGCGAAGCTTAAAGGACCGCGGGTAAAAAGGCTCACCACCGATATCTCAAAAACCAGTAAAGTTAAGAATTGTTTAACAAAAATATTTGCAAGTAGAAAGAAAATGATGTACAACTAGCCAGCACCATGATTCTTACGAAAATGCTATCGGGAGATAGATAAACGGCAATATTTTAAAATCCATAACAAAAGTATTTGCTTTCGTTGTTAGTTTAAATTAATTATTTAATTTATCTTTTCAATAAACTGAAACTAAAGCAGCTCACATATATTATATTATAATTCGTTTCATATAAATTATTCGAATTAATATAAACATATATTGTGTATAACAATATACATATGTGGGAGTCGTTATGATTATGATAATATATTAAATTAGAAACTCCCAACATAATAAAAAAATATAAATTTATTAACTATAAAAATATTTCGATATCAAAAATATACATGACATGTCCGATTGTTTTTTACAAATCAAAACCAGCCTGCTTGATATCCCACACACTCCCTGCCCAGTGTTGATCTCACAGTTTAAAAAAAAAATACAGGGAAACACGTTATAAAAATGTGGTGAGAAAGCAGATTATAGCAGACCAGTGTTGTAATACTGGTCAATTACAAATTTCCATGTTTCGTCAGCAGATCCACCGTATGTGGTGATTTGACCTGCCATCAACTCCATATTCTGCATAATGTTCTCGATCTAATGGGTATTAGTTATATCAGAATAACTTAATGTTTAGAATGCATAATTTATGGGTACAGTTTCCATTTCTGCAAGCGTTGCATTCGTATCTGATGAGTTCCGATCAGAGAAAGAAGTTGGCTCTTTATCCAAATCAGGATCATTGGTTTCTTTGACATAAGAGTCCAGAATTGTGGAATCCAATAAATTATGTCAAATTTTGTTTTGACTCGTCGTTGTCACCGATAATGGGAGGTAGCATTATAAGACGATTTGTTGAGTTAACAGAGAAAGAGAGGTTGAATTGCATTCCAATGAAAAGTTCAGGCTCCAAATTATTTTTTCTGTCAGCAATAAACACTGAGGTCTGGGTATACCAAATGAGTAACCTCGGAAGTCTGATCCAGATAGTAAGTGCGTTAACTATGATGGATTGGACTGGACATACCTTATAGGTCGTCACTGAAGACCAGTGATTATGGTGCTGCGTCAAAATCAATTTTTCTTAAATCTTCGAAAAATAAAACTCCTTCATCTTCATCTCCATCGTCGTGAGTCACCAATGTGGGAGTCGTTATGATTATGATAATATATTAAATTAGAAACTCCCAACATAATAAAAAAATATAAATTTATTAACTATAAAAATATTTCGATATCAAAAATATACATGACATGTCCGATTGTTTTTTACAAATCAAAACCAGCCTGCTTGATATCCCACACATATGCTTATAAAGTCAAAGATATCACTGCTCTAATAATAAAAACATCTTCCCTTTTGTTTATGGATTTTAAAATTGCAAAGAAAAAGAACTCTAAAATTAATATTATATATATATCAGCCCTATAATTGCATCTAGCAAGCTCCAGTTACATCTAAATGCTGTCGAGCAATGGACGTAAAAATGGCGCATTGTTATTAATTAGTGCAAATCTTGCCATATTACATTTTCTTTAAACAAACTAAGATGTCCTGAAGTTTACTTTAATTGCCAGAAAATTCCAACAGCTGAAAATGTTAAACAGCTGGGAATATATTTGGATCGAAAACTAATATGGAAAACCCACATTATTGCCAAAACAAAACAAATCAAACAGAAGATTGCAGACCTGAATTGGATAATGAGGCGCAAATTAATACTATCGCTTGACAACAAATTATTGGTATATAAATCTGTAATAAAGCCCATCTGGACCTACGGTATAGAGCTTTGGGGTTGCGCCAGCATGTCCAATTTTGTTTTAATGCAACGAATGCAATCCAAAATCTTAAGACAGATCACCGACGCACCTTGGTATGTAAGTAATAAAGTCATCCATGACGACCTCATTATTCCTTTTATTAAGGATGTAATTAGCAGCAGAAGTTCAATCCATCACTTCAAGCTAGAAAACCATCCAAATCATCTTATAGCACCTTTACTTATAACTCCGTTAACTAGGTTGAAGAGAAAAATTCCTTTAGATTTGACATAACATAGTAAGCTGTTCATTGGAACAGTTTCACGGATTATTTAGTTTATATTATAATTTTACCTTTAGTTTTAATCATGTTATGAGTTGTAATTATTATTATTTTTATTTTAACTTTTATATATTATTTTAATTATAGTTTCCTTCTTACATCAGCTCTGTGACTCATATAGTCATTCTGAACCGAGTTTAGGTAGCGACTGCCTTGCCATTAGTGCTACAATTGCAGGAGCAATATACACGTGTTTAAACCATGGATATAAAGTATGCAGGTGCAATTAGTGTTGATAGTAGTGAGGGGAAATTAGTGTCGGAAAAGTGTAGCATTGGAAAAATAAGCAAATCGTATAGAAATATTAAAAGAAGTAAACTATTCAGAAATACGAAAGAAATTCTTACAGAAGTAAAGGGGAAGTAAGTTTGTTAAGAGATAAATTTAAAAGAAGTGGTAATTCAAAAGATAAAATTGTTAGAATCGACAATTTAGAGAAAAGTAAAGATATGAATAGTGTTATTAGACAAGGTTTTAAAGATTCGAGTGAAGAAATTAATATGGGAAATAATATTAACAATATCATGACAGATAATAGTACGAATAGTGTACATATGCAAGGCAATACAAAATCGAGTGATGAAATTAATATGGGCAGTAAAGTAAAGTCAATAATGTTATGTCAGATAATAATATGAATAGTGTTAATATACCAGTTAATACGTAATCAAGCAAAGAAATTAATTTGGGGAGTAATTTCAATCATATTAAATCAGGTAATTACGTGAATAGTGTTAATTTGTAATGCAGTTCAGAAGCGTGTGAAGACATTAACATGGGAATATTCTTAAGACAGTCAATAACTTATCAAGAATCGATGCTTGCGACAAAGGACCATTTATGGTTTATATTGAGACCATTGGTAAGAATATAGGTAGGTTACATCCTATGTCTTTCGGAAAAATGGTACACAACGCAGGGGTGAATCGGAAAAAATAAAATAAAATTAGCATTCTAAAATAATGTACTAGTTTAAAATAAGTATAAATTATATATACCGAGATACGTTTTTTTTTTATTACAATATTTATTACAACTGTTAAATAATTTAACATCTAATAATAATAATAAACTAATGGGGCGCTTGGCATCGTGCCTTAAGGCAAATTGCTGGAACTTTCCATACCAAAAATTATTATTTTTTTAAAAACGAATAACATTTCTGAAAAAAATTTACTTCGAAAAAATTAGATTTTTGAAAAACTATAAATTGGACAAAAAATTACTTTTTTTGAAATTTTTTTTTCTTACTATAGTTACTTAATAAAACATGACAAGAATAGTGAGAGTATAAAATAACATTTAAAAAAGTTATAAATTATCATTAGAAATCGATTCTTATGGCAAGAATAAATTTAAAAAATAATAGTGTAATGAATGTAGAAATACTTCACTGGAATGCAAGGTCATTTATGTCCAATAGGAGTAGTTTAGAATATATTTTGTCATGTCAGGATATACCAATCCTGGCAATTACTGAATAAAGATAATTATTGGTTTCATAAAGAGAATAATTATTTATTTTCAAATTCTAATATAGTAAGACAGAGAAGATGGAAAAGGAAGGGCGGCTGTTTTTGTGCATCGCAATTAGCCTTACAATGTGGTAGCAATTAATTTAGGCTCTTTGGATCCAAAAAGATACCAAAGTTGTGGAAAAAAAATTATAGACAAAAGTCCAGTTTTTAATAGGAATATTAGAAGAATTTTTTAAAAAAAGAAAAAATATAGTTGGTATCAGTATACGAACAATTAAAACCGAATACACCACCGAGGGAGGTATTTGCATTGGTCAACAGTCTTAAAAATTTTGTGGTGCCCGTTAATCCAAAGGAAAATATTCGCATGAAATAAGGGAAGGTGGATTGTTATGCCCCTGCCGGGGTTGAATCTCATGTTAAATAAAATTACAAAAGCTTTTTGGTATTGTAAAACATATGCTGTTAAAACCGTTCTCATTATTAGAGTTAAATTTAGTATTTAGGAAAAATACAGATACAGTTCCGAGTAAGGATCTTATATTTTATTCTATGATTAGTAATCTACTAATTTTAGTCAAAAAACTATTTATTGAAATTATCATTAACATTTTATGGTTAATACCTGATAGAATACGAGAATGGAATATTTATATATTAATTTTATTAAAAAGCTCAGAGAACCCAAGTATAACATCGTCATACAGACTCATATCACTAGCTTTATGTGTCGCTAAAGTCAAATACAGGATAATTAAAAGGTGTTTAGAGTGTTGGATAGAAAAAAATAATATTTTGCCGACAATTCAATATAGTTTTCGAAAAGGTCTTGGAACATACGATAACTTAAGTATTTTCATTGCTGATTTACATTTAGCCAACGCTAACAATAACTATGTCGTGGCATTGTTTAGACATCAAAGGAGCATACGAGAATGTTATTCCTGAAATTTTAAGTAAAGTCTTGAATGATATAGAACTTCCACATGATTTTTTAGATCTATAACTGCTACAGTTTTGGAGAGAAATATTTACTTAAAAATTAATGATAGTATTATAGGACCAAGAAGGATGTATAAGGGACTTCCGCAAGGCGGTATTTTAAGTTTAATTCTATATGCTTTGTACGTAAGGAATAATAAGGGATATAGAATATATTTGGGAACCGGGTACTAACATTCTGCAATATACAAATACATACGATGTAGTAGTACGAGTATATGTAGAAAAACATAGCCTTCAGGAAGCTATAGATGCATTGTCTCGGAATTGTGAACACTTCTTTTGTGGCTATCAAAAAAAGGTCTGGAGTTGTCTGATGACAAAAGTTTGATAGGTATTTTCACAAGGCATAGAGGCAAACGTTTTTCTAGAATTGTTAACAGCTGTAACCATTCCATCAAAGTTGAGAAAATTAATAAGTTTCTACGGATATTTTACAATCAAAAGCTTTCATTTAAAACTCATATTAATTATGTAATGAAAATAGTCGAGAGAAATTCCAATTTTCTGGGGATGGTGAATGCAACATTATGGTGTTCTCACCCTATTACAGCCCATAAATTATACAAAGCTTTAAATAGATCGCACTTTGATTATAGATGCATAATATTAATAATAATAGGCATTGTAAGAAACTAGATAAAGCAGTATAAAAGTTTTAGAATATGCCTTGGAGCAATGTGATCCACGCCTACCAATGCTCCACCTAGACAGTACATTGAATATGGATAAGATTTTTAAAGTTGATAATGATAACACTGCGCGACAAAAATGGCACTGTTATTTTTTTCCTTGAACTTTTAACAAAATTAGTCAGACCACGCAACTAATGACGAAATCAGTCCACGCTCGAAATCATATAAAAAGACTTTTGATAGCATAAAATGAAAAATGTTGCATGTTTTATTGTAATTTAAGGTAAAAATAGCATATTTTAAGATATTTCAAAAGCTAGAGCTCTTAGCAAATTTCTGTTACTGTTTTCGGAATCAGCGCCCTTGACTTACCTAAAAACCATCATAACACCGCAGGAAAAAAAATTAGTGTGGCGCAGTGTAATTTAAATGTATTTAAATTGATTTTTATGGATGGCACTAAAACCATTAAAAAATTTAAACATAAAATTAGGCTATAAACGTAACGGTTTTGTGTCAGTGTTTACGACTGACTTGATAGCATTTAAAAAAAGATACTGGACTTAATAAAATGATTCAATTATATTTACAGACAATAAAAGTTGTATTGAAAAAATTATAAAACTTCTGTACATCAAAATTACATGATGCAGAGAGTATTATGAAATATGGAATATATTGCTAGTCTATTAGAAGGGGACAAAATTATACCTGACACACAATACGGCTTCAAAGAACGACAACTACACTCTACATTACACGCACTGACAAAAAACTCATAGAAAATACAGTTCTCAATTTTACAGACGAAACCAGACCGGATTGATGTTACTCGACTTTGAGAAGGCGTTTGATAC
>NW_020538040.1:124386358-124423858 GCF_003426905.1 Ctenocephalides felis
ACAGTTTTTAATATTTATGGCTACAAAAAAATTGAGGAGATCTTGAATTTTGTTCAAATCAGTTGGCCAGTATGTGGACTCACCCGTAGAAAATGTCCGGTGATTATTACTATTTATTGTATTATACAATTCATGGCCTCTAGGTGTTATTAGTCTTACCGATCAGATCCCCAAAATTTGTGCTTTGCGTTATAATCACCTCCCACAACGAACAAATTTCCAAGGCAAAAATGTTGTGAACTGATTTTCAGTAACTATGTGCCTTGGCGGACAATAGATTGCCGATACTGTAATTTTGTGAGACATTAGGTCAATTGAAACGTTTATCGATTGTATATAGTCAGTATAAAAAGGTTCTGTCTCATAATGTTTGATGTTTGACTTGGCGATAATAGCTGTGGCACCGTGAGGTCTGTCGTCCGGGTATTTTGTGGTATATGTGTGATAATTTGAAAAACGAATATTGTGATTTGTCTCAGAATAATGCGTCTCAGATATTAGCATAATGTCAACGTCCTTGATAGTCAAAAAATGCTTAAGTTCATGAACATGATTGCCCAATTAAATTTTTTTTATTAGGTAAAATTGTTGTTAGTAAATTATGCATTATGCTTATTTGTTCTGTCAATGTTTCAATCATATTTTAAGTTCTGTTAAGTCATTAGATTTGTTGTTAGTATTGTTTTCAAAGTTACTATTGTTTACTGAGTTTGTTGAGTAAAGTTGTGTTGTTTCTAGTGATATTCGAGTAAGTTACACCTGGTCTTAATGTAGTGTATGGATTCAAATTTTGAATATTAGTTGTTTTCTGACGTAATGAAGTGTTTTTTTTCAATGTGCCCTTTATAGACGTGACAGCATTATAGTTAGCAGGGTGATTTTCATCACAAAGGACACATTTCATTTGGTCGACCTTATTTCCTTATTTCCATTTCTTTTAATTTTATTATTAAAAGTTGAGCTAATGGTTTGATATCACGTACATCATGTATAAAAATTGGCGGCTGTCTGTTAACTGGACTGCATTCATCACTTGAGTCTGCGGTATTAGGATTAGCTAAAACTTCATATATATATATATATATATATTGCTGGTGGGAGTTGGGTTTAGCCATAAATTGAATTTGAAGATGTTTTCTTGCATGTTAGTTCTTCATTTACATTTCTTTAAATTTTTTTGTTTCTAACTTCAACCTATTTTGAATCCTTGCTGGTGGATGCTTTATCTTGATTAAAATCATTTTGAGAAACTGAGCCCTTATTCTGATGTGAAGAATCTTGCTCAACAATATCTGTATTAGACCTCTTGTACTTGTTAGCACTTGTATATACCGTTTTCGTTTTGGTTGAGGAGCACTCTAAATCCATCTGATCGGTATCCGTATTTGAAATTTTTGACATCTCTAGATAAAGATTATTATTCCCCCGTAGGGAAATATTCCACTAGACCAAAATCATAAAATTTCTTCAAGATCATTGCAAATTGAATAAATATAATAATTTTCAATATTATGAATGTCACAATATTTTGTTTTTTTATGATGCCAAATGACATGCCAAATTCACTCTAAAAAAAGAACAACGCATTTTTTGCAATATTTTCTATTACTGTTTCTGAATATTTTTTAATGTTTAAAGATTTTAGTATTTTAAGTGTTTAAGTTCTATTATAAAATTATATTAAACTGTTTAAATCGTACCAAACTATTTATCCAGTTATACAAAATTATAATGAATGAGCACATGCGTCTTGTGTTTTTTGTGCCATAATGGGCATCCTACCAACTGGACATTTATATCGATTCAATACGACAGAGCGTACAATTGAAATCGAAACATGTTATTTAAGCCTAGGATGTGTTAGTTACGGCCCTGAGTGGTATCATAAACTATATCGTCCGGTAAACGAACTCCCGCTAGCTAGGCACACGGTCAACACCCAGTTCTTGCTATATAGTCAACTAGAGGGCTCACATGAGGGCCCTAAGGAGAAGCAGCCCTTGCTGATCGAAGTGGTGTCGGCAGTCCCTTCTACTGTTAACATTTCTGCCTATGTCACCGGAATGCCAGTCAGAATGATAATACACGATTTTACAAGTAGCGGTTTTACGGGTTGAATTAAGCATTTAGCGCATGCAATAATCGACGTACCAAATTCAGGAAATGTAATATCTGTCAACTGGGAAGAGGGTGCTGAACCACCGTATACTCAAGCCATAGCCATAGACTTGTAGCATTGGAAATTATACATTTTGTGGAAATGCTACACAATCACTATGGACTTGAATTTCCACATCTGCATATAATAGGCCACGGAGTTGGTGCTCATATAGCTGGTTATGTTGGCGAAGGTTAGGCCAAATATTTTTTCTATAGCACAGAGTAGTACTCAAAAGACCGCGGGTAAAAAGGTTTGTTTTAGATGAATAGCCAGCCATCACCTTAATTCTTACCAAAATATTTTCTTTCGTTGTTAGTTTTCTTGATCACCACAGTGTTCACCACTGTTGTGTAGTTTACAAAACCATAATATAATTTAAAGTCTATATTATTTAAAAAATTTATAAAAAGTATTGTTATTTTTAAGTTAGATTCAACTGCTTTTTGTTTAAATATACTCCATAAAAGCTTGCTTGTAAATAAAAAAGTAAATTAAGTTTAAACACAATTTACAAAATATCAAATTCAAAAAAGCTTTTCAAACTTTTCTAATAATTATTAAAATTTAAAATGAATTGCTCAAAGTCGAATTGGATCTTTGAGCCTTACCCTCACCCTATAATTATATGATAAATGCTTTATAGAGTACTTTTAACTTTTACCTTTTAGGCGGCGTAAAATGGGACAACCAGGGGGCAAACGATTTGATGTCTTATTTTTAATTTTAAAGGGATTTCACAAAATAATAGCCAATAATAAACAACAATAGCAAAATAATAGCCACAAAATAATTCAACCAATGCAACATATAAATTTCATGGGTAAATTTTTTACAGAGATAACACTGTAATAACTTAAATAAAATCTAGTATTTTATCAGAAATAATCGTAGTTGGAATAACTATTTAATTAATTTATCTTGAATTGCATTTTTAACTTGGCCTAGTTTAATATCTACTATTTTTTATTGTTTGCCAGGGTAAAGGTTTCATTGGTTCTTTCTACCTCATTCATATGTAAGCTTTTATAAACGTTATATAAAAAACTGTTGAATCTAACTTGAAAATAACGATAGATCATACAAAACAATTAAATAACGTATACCTAAAAGTTACATCAAGGTCTCGTAAACAGAACAATAGTGCTCACAATCAAGAAAACTAACAACAAAATAAAATACTTTTGTTATAGATTTTCAAATACATCTTTTTCCCTTTTCTTTCAAATATCGTTGCTAAAAAATTCTTAACTTGACTTGTTTTTGAGATAGTGCTAGTGAACTTTTTTACCCGCAAATATTCAAGCCCCGCTCTTCTCTATAGCATCGAAAATCATAAATTGCGCATTTAAAATTGTGGATATATAAAAAATAACAAAAAGTAATATGATTGGCAATTTGATAATGTATACAATTTAAATTTTGGCTTGATATTAAATTAGTGCTTAAGTTCTTGAATATATTTTCCAATTACGTGAATTCAATACGTCAATTAATAATATAATATTAATTTTTACAGCTATTAAGGAAAATGGATATAAAACTATAGGAAAAATCACTGGTCTTGATCCCAGCGGACCTTATTTCGAAAGAATGCCCAAAAAAGTAAGATTAGATATAGGAGACGCTACTTATGTAGAAGTTATTCATACAGATGCGGAACCCAATGGCCAAGGTATTATGGAAGCCATCGGCCATGTCGATTTTTACCCAAACAACGGTTATTCCCAACCTGGATGCAACGTGTCTAAAAAATATCCACATATCTTGAAACTGACGAGGGATTCTCTAAAAGAAGGACAGATATATCCGGGATGTTCTCACAAACGATTATTTAAATATTATATTGAATCTATAGCAAATTCAAATTGTAATCATATAGGATTTCACTGTAATAAACTACACCATGTTTTTAAGAGGTAGCTGCACGTCTTGTGATTTAACACGTCTCCCTCATGCACTGAACTTGGATTGAACACTCCTTTTAACGAATCTTTATTTCATTTACCCTGTTCTACAAAGTACTACTTTAGGACGGGCTCATCGGGAACATATTGTTTGGATTTGTATAAATTTAAAATTAGTTTTGTTTCTGAAGCCAGAAACCCTACTCAAATTATGGGATATTTTGATGTTAATTTGATGACTGGTGACCTTGTAACCAATATGATTCTAAATGAATTCAGATTTTATACAAAGATTGATTCATGCCTAGAGAATTACACATACGTTGGATGGTCTCAACCACCTTCGTCTATAGATTACATAAATTCTGCTAGATTTAAATGGAACTATGAAGGAAACTCATTAAGTATTACCAAAAATAGCCAAGTTCATATTAAAAGAGTAACTATTTCACGCATTACAACTGATAAATCAACACTAAATAGATTATGTCCGGAGGAAATAGATGCCTATCAACTGAGACCGGGACAAATAGAGCTATTTCATTTGTGCGATGGCGAAAGGAATCAAACTATTCCAACAACCACTTATGTTATTGACACTTAAAGTAATATTGATGATAATACAACGCATGTTTCAACAGATTTTGAATGAAAGCCACATATTTTTTATTATTTATTTACTTATTATTTTATTTATTATAACAGATTTTGAATGAAAGCAAATTCGAATAAAAGAATAAATAAGAAGCCACATATTTTTTTTATTATTTATTTACTTCATTTATTTATGCTTGCCCGTTTGATTTCAATTGGTTACAACAAAAACGTTATTGATCAAAGAGTTCAATACTAATACGGAAGAATTTAATTTTTTTCCAAACAAAAGAATAATTTTGAATAGATTAAAAATTATCTGTCTAAATACTAACAACTTTTCGAAGTTTTCAAAAGCCTAATATAGTTCATGCAAATAACGAGAAAATTGGAAAATGAAAATAACATAAATATTATGTTAAGTAACATAAGAATTTCTGAATATAAAACCATCAATAATACATTTTAATTTTGAAAACACTATACTAACTAGTTGCAAGTGGCATTTTGCCTTAGGGCAAATTGCATACACATTCCGATATGCGTAATAATGAATTTAATCAACAATAATTATTATTGATTAAATGCATTCAATCTGATTTGTATATGATCTACCTGCCTACCGGTATACTTGTTTACCTACCTACCTCTAAGAGTGGACAGGTATCTTTCTTAAGTGTAAACTAATATGCTTTGATATTTGACTGTTGATATTTAAAATATGAGCCATATTCCTACAGGATGTAATGTTTCTGAAGATTACTTGATGCAAAAATATTGAAATTACTAAACCTAATCTTTAAAAACTAGATGCAAGTGGCGTTTTGCCTTAAGGCATGTTGCATAAACTTCCCAAAATGTGTAAATATTTGATTTTTATATGATCTACCTCTAAGTGTCTATCTGTTTAAGTAACTACCTATCTAAGTTTGTACATGCCTACCTGTCCATCCGTTTACCTACCTACTTGCCTACTTTTCTACCTTTTTATCTGTCTACATGTTTACCTCTCTGCGTGCCAACCTGTCTATCTGTCTATCTTTCTACTTCTCTGCCAGTTTACTAACTGGTGCGTCATTTATATGTGGTCAATAGAAATGTTGACTAACTTGAACAATTTTCAACGAATTTTAAAAAACTTTTATTATTATCAAATTTGAAGCCTTACATTTTTTTAGGTGTTAGGTTCAAAAAACAACGTCGATCGAACGACGCTTTTCATTGCGTAAACAAAACTTTGCTCTTTTTTCGAAATTTTCCATGACATTTGCCAGCATCTCGGACGATATCGCAGCGATTTCAGCGGGAATGTTGTTCTTCAGCTCGTCCAAAGTCTTCGGTTTATTAGCATACACTTTGCTTTTTAAAAAACCCCACAAGAAAAAGTCTGGTGCGGTCAAATCGGGCGATCTTGAATAGTCGATATCCACTTCGTTCGATATCACACCGGAAATCCGGAAAATTTTTGCCGCAAGAATAAACTATTTACGCACGTCCTTTGGGTGTAAAGCAATACATGGCTGAAATTATATTGGAATAACCTTTACAAAAAGTCTTTATGCACACAATCGTTTGACATCTGTCAAAGTTATTCAATGTTTCCATTGTCCACATATTGATGGCGCACCATGTAGTTTACTTGTCTACCTGTCCACCTGCCTACCTAACATCTCATATCAATATTTTTTATTATATATGAATCAATAATAATGATTTGTAATGATCATTTCAGACCACCAAATGAATTTTTTTTCCTGCAACTCCGAGACTGCTGAACCTGTCTTTCTTCTCAATTACTCCTTCACTATTTTATTCACTATTATTCTTATTCACTACGTCTATACCAATAAAATGTTGTTTGAACCATTCGAATCTAATGCTCCGTTCTCTTAAAAACTGTCATTTTTTGCACACTTTGCTTTGTATCTCCGAAACAGCTAAACTTATGTTTATTGAACTATGGCTAAACCCGTCTTTGCCAAAAACTAATCAGCACGACTCTCCCAATCAATAGGAGTCGAATGGTTCTTGAATCATACAAATCGATTGATACGTGCTCTCGAAATCTTGGACAAAACTTTGTATCCATACAAACACATGCACATACATCCACTTTCTATTAAGTTATGCCAAAATGTGCAGCAGATCTTGAAACGTAAAGATTTCAATGTCGATTTTTTATAATTACTATAACTTACCCTACGGAAAGTTAAAGGCAATAACATACTACAAATGTATGAACATATAATTATTGAATTTGATTCTTTTTAATTCGCGGACGTGTAATTTTATATTTTCTTCAGGTTTCATATCGTTGTGAACCAATTAGATCGCAAAGGCTGTACGGTTATGAAGTTTTTGAGAGAACGAATCATCCGATTAGATTAATTCAAAACACATTTTGCTTAAGGACGGTGTGGTACAAATGTTTTTACAGAATATTTAAAAATTTTGAAAATTTTCAAAAAAAAAACAAAATTTTCAAAAAAAATCTAAAGTTTCAAAAAATTCTAATTTTCGAAAAATTATCAAAATTTAGAATTTTTTTTTAAATTATCAAAAAATTTCTAAATTATCAAAAAAATCAAATAGAAAAAATGGACTTTTGTAAACGTACACATAAGTTGTTAATAAAATTATTCAAAACAATTATTGATTATTTTCATTCCTCGAATGTTTAATTACGGTACGGAAAGTTCCAGCAATTTGCCTTGAAGCACGATGCCATGCGTCCCACTAGTTTATTATTAAATTGTCTCTGCACGCACTGTTAAATTTTCTTTTATTTTCTGGTGATCTAGTACCACTACAAGGTAGAAAATTGTGATCGAGAATTTCACAGTAACATTGTCAAATTAAAAAATCCAAATTTGCCTTTTATCCTTCCTAATTCAAGTTTTATACAACAATTTTTTTCATACTTCTCATATTGTTTATTTTTCAGATTTGAGATTCAACAATTTTACGCAGCAGAAATTGAAAAGATATCTTACTATCAGTAGATCTCAAGACATTAAAAATGTCATAATACAAAATAAAACAGCACTTTATTACTCCTTGGAATGAAGATATGGAATAAACATTTATTAATACATGACTGAATTCGACAAAAATTATTCTAAAAGAATTTAAATAGATTCTTGAAACTAACTATTATAGGGCCGGGTTCAGATTCAACTAAATTTATGTATGCCATGAATTCGTGCTCGCAAACAAGTGACAATACATATTTAATTTTCCATACCATAATTTCATATTTCAAAGTTTCTTACTTTTTTTTATTGCCCTCATATAAATAATTATTTAAGTTACAAAATTGACTACAGCGAATAAATCAAGGTTATGGACAGATAAATAAACTATTCTATATGCACAAATAACAAATACTCATCTCATGGTGAAACTATCAATACGTAAGTTATATGTCATAATTAATTTTTATTTGTATCAAATTTATTTATTATATATAAACCATGTTAATTAGGTAAATTATTGGTTTCACTCGTTTCTTGTTTTGAAAATTTATTTAATTTAAATTTTATTAGCAAAATTAGTTTTTTTTAAATCAATAATCTATTTCATTGACAACTAAAAACTTTCGGTCTTTTATATATGAAACAAGTCGTCACTATTGTTCACTTCGAATTTTAGTCCATTATTTGTTAATCCACAATTATATAACAATTTTTAACTTGCATCAATATTTTTTGAAGCTTAAAAAATGACGATGAAGATCAACAGAAATTGTGAATGTGTTATTGAGAATATGATTTTTGTACTTGCCAATAGGCCAACCATTTTGTGAAGATACTCTAAAGTGTACGTCTATGGATTAAAATTAAAACGACATAAGAATCGACCTAATTTTTTACATAAAGACCGACAAAACCTTTTTCGACAAAAAAAAAGTTCTCTATATAAATATTTAAACTTACTCATCTTGCTTATAACTTAAATTAATTCTGTTTGATAATTTAACGTTTACAGTTCAGTACAATAAAAGCAACGCCTAAATAAATTTAAAATAAAATACATTTCTATAAAATTAACTAAAAATCATTAATATATTCTGCACAAGAATTGTTAATTTATACCGCCAAATTGCCGAGTAACAAATATCATTAAAAAATTCTTCAGCAATGAGACAAATCCAAATGATTTTTCAGATCCAAATCTGAATTTGTGAGGGATGGTGGTCAGTTATCAAAGATACAGGAATTGTCGGAGATTGACAAATGGATTGTGCATTTAAAAGTTCTTGAGAAGGATTTTTAAATTTGTCAATTATTGCCAAAGTGGTAAGAGAAAAGATAAAAGCAGTCAGTAATTCATAAAAATATTTGTGTAATTAATTTGTACTATATATATATATATATATATATATATATATATATATATATATGTATTAGTAATATGCCGACTCGAAAAATTCCCAATTCAAATGATTCGAATCAGAAAAAAACCTGATTATATATATGGACAAAAAAAATCATGGATGTATTTATTTAGTAAAAGTGATCCAAATTTATAATCAATATTGTTAGTTTAACCAATATAACTGACAAAGTAAAAATTGAAAACATGAATTACTATCAAAATTATATTCTGAAAATTATTAAAAATGATTCAATTTTGAAGCTGGTTGAAACATATCTTCAAATTAAGTTACAATAATCGATTACCAAACAATTGTGCATCACCAAAGCATATAAATTAATATTTGGGATCATGGGTCGATTGTTTATTTTACTATATAATCAGTAAAGGATCAGATTTAAATTTAGAGCTGAAAATTAATTTCATTTGTAAATTTGCCATATAATTTACTGGCTTTATGGTGTTTAGTAATTGTTGTAAAAAAGAATTATATTGAAAGATTCCCGAAACTCGTTTCATAATTTTGAGTGGTCTAATCTGATAACATTTAAAATCTAAAACACTTAATTATTATTAAAATTGGGTATTGATATTTCACGAACAAAATCGCTCTCAGCGCTCCGTAAAATAAATCGACGACGCATTGTATCTGTTTCGAAGTCGCTTGAAGTCATATTGCTCGAGCCGCTTGAAGTCGATTCATGCAGTTTGAGTCATATGAAGTCGATTGGAGTCGGTTGATATATTTAAGCGTATTAAATTCGGGTGGCTCGCATGATTTAATTCATGATTTATTTTTTATATTTATGTTATCTATTATTATTGTTTTTTATATTTATGTTATTTATTATTATTATTTTTTATATTATTATAATATTGAACTAAATTAAAACATTTTTTTTATATTTATGAAAAATTTGTGTTTATACATATTTTATCACAGTAAATATTTAGCGCCTTTATACGATTTGAATCGATTCAAGTAAAATCTGATTCGAATCAAGTCGTTAAAGTCTTGGTTCGAATGAATCGAATCACTTGATTCGACTTGGCACATCACTAATATATATAATATATATATATATATATATATATATATACAGGGCCGGTCCTGGGGTCCTTAGCGCCCGCATGCAACTTTTTTTCTAGCGCCCCCCCCCTTGTATATTTTAACTGTTTCAACAGTTTGTCATGTTAGAACAGTTTTAACAGTTTGTCATAAATATTTACAAATTTTTAAATTTTTTTTTTTGATTATTCTGGATTTAGTACATAAAAATTAAATATAATCTAAGCGTATAAAATACATTGATTTTAAATTTATTTAAAAAATCGAGGAAATTCGAGGAAATTATAATCAAATATTTTTTAATTTTCAATTATTTTTAACGTATGTGTTATATTAATGAAACATTTTACATTATGCAATTTATTCTATTGAGCAACTCATGCCAAGAAGCTAAAAACACTAGGCTTTTCAATTTCAATCTAAATACTCATATTTCATTGTGGATTTTTCAAATTTTAATTTAATTTAATTTTTCATTATTTACAATATCCAAAATTGCGTCGTAAACTTCTCCTTATTGATATCCTAAGAGCCGAATTGTATTTATCCTTGCTTTCGCGTCATATTCAGAGTATCAGGTTTTAAAGTTAAATTTTCAACGTATTTTAGAAGTATTGTCCAAAAATCAGCAAAAAGTGACCAGAAATTACACATTTCTTGAACTATATTGGGAAAAACCAATTATATGTGATATGTAATATTTCTGCATAGTTAATTATTCTTAAATTTAGAGTATGGCACCACTAGGTATAACAAAAATCTTAAGATTTTCGTTCCAAAGTAAATTTCGCTTCCATTTTTCATATTTGTTCCATATCTATAACCCTAACCACGCATGTCTTCAACATTCAAAGTTCATCAGATGCAAAACATTTGCAACAAAAACAAAAGTTACAATTCAATTTTTTGGAATAAACTTGCCCTTTTCTAAGCACTGACTCCCTATTTTTCATTTTTCCGATTATATTTTGTTTAAACTAAATTAGCTTGCAATTTTTCGTCAATAATGCCCAATCTAATTTAATCTCTCGCAGGTTTGCGCTTATGGAATTGAACACTAGATAATTTACTTTTCAAGTTCACGGTAATTTAAAAAAAAAAAAAATTAATAAATAGATTAAGCAATAAACAAAGCTGTCATTTCCTAATTTGCAGAGTTATTAATCGGTTAATTGTTTCTACTAATATTACATTGCAAAATAAATATGCTTTTTGTGTCTCCGTATCCCTAGTTAATTTAGATTGTTTATTATATTTTATCAAGTACTTTAGGTTTTATATAAGTAATAAAAAATATAAATAATATATTGTAAATTTAATTTCCAAAACTCGTTTTGGCGCCCCCTAAGGCGTGCGCCCGCATTTTTGCATGCATCGCATGCAAGGCAAGACCAGCCCTGTATATATATATTTATATATATATATATATATATATATATATATATTTCTTGCTGAAACTGTTCAGAACATTGTTAACCATAAAGTAATATACACAATTAGAGTTCACTAACTAGGGTTTTGCTATCGAAATTAAGCGCAAATCGAATCTTAAAGCCAAAGTCATTCTAAAGTCAATACAAACACTTGAAAATAATATCATTCCATAGGCATATGTGCATTTGGAACTATTCTAACCGCGACAATGATTTGTTTTGATATTCGAAACAAAACAATATTCTATTAATTTTGTCGAATTTAGAAATAGTATTCATTTTCACATACAAATACTTATTTGTTATTTTTATTATATTCTGAAACTAACGCATTTCATGTAAATATTACTCAAATTTCCAGGTAGAAGATTCCAAAAACTGCAGATTTGGACTTCTTCACCAAACGGATCCTGAAGTTATAATGGGAACATTATTTTCTAAAACCCTGTAGTTATTTCTATCACCACCACGATTCCCATCATCACCATTTTCATCTCCGTTAGCATATCTACGACCACCACCTTGTCCACCTCGAAAGCCACCTCTTCCTCCTCGGCTTTCGCGAGCCCTTCCACCACGATCACCTTTACGACCCTGATCGCCATCTAGAATTATCATTTTGATAGTCATTCTGGGACTCATCCTTACCTTCATATTCATCATAATTATCACCATTATTTGTGGACTTGTGTAGCCTTTTTTATAATAAGTTTTAGTTCCTCGGTCTCTGTAAGCATTGGAAGCCTTACTTCTTGAACTTTGGTCTTGGTCTTGGCCATTATCTTCAATTCCATAATATTGTCTTCCTCAATCATTCTAATTTATTGCGGGTTGAATAAAAAATAGTGCAAGCCCATACCAACCCCAACGTCGTCATCATCTTGAAGGAATTATCCAAAGGAGATAACTCGAACCAACTGACTTTCATAAAATGTCAAAGACCAAAGAGTCAGAGCTGATCTGCGCAGTGGTGTTTAGAATACATCTTGTAATGTTTTTTATGAATTGTTTATGAATAATAAAAAATATTTTAATATAGATAAATAGTTCATATGAAATATTAACTGTAGAGATTAATAAAAAAGATTTTTTTCTTTGCAATTTTAAAATCCAAAAATGAAATATTATAAGTGCAGTAATATCTTTGACTTTATAGTAATTTGAATAATATGAAAAGAATTAAAATATAATAGATGTGAGCTTTTTCAATTTTAGTTTATTGAAGAGATGAGTTGAATGATTATTCAAAAATAAATGCATGATATTATTGTTTATCGATTATTGATTTTCTTGCTTGATGCTTTTGTAATTTTTACGAATTTACCTATATATTAATACTTATACTAATACTATATATTATATGTTATATCTATATACTATAATATTCTATATGTTATATCTATACCAATAATTTAAGTTATAAAATTATTAACACTCTTTTACAAATTTACTGTACATATAAGGTGACCATACGTGCCGCTTTGGCCGAGACAGTCCCGGATCTCCACCTTGTGTATCGGGTTTTTTTAAAAGTATTATTTGTACCAGATTTAGATCTTTTGTCCCGGATTGTCCCGGTTTTTCGGGAATCAACCAAAATTATGAAAACAAACGAACATGTGCTATTTTTATTTCAAATGATTTATGAAAAAAATTAAATAGAATATTATACAATGCTCAAAAGCGTGAAAAACATATATATCGATATAAGATATAATATCATAGATAAAAAGTATTGCATATAATCGAATAATAAAGTTCTTACTAAAAGTTCGCAATTCTTGTAAAACAAAACTGTTATTATATACCCCCGTACCAGATTAGCATAACTAAAAATTGCCGTCACTCATACTGAAATCCAGTATTCATGTCAACTAAATAAAACAAATGTACATTTCATATTAAAATTAGTGGGGCGCGTGGCATCGTGCCTTAAGGCAAATTGCTGGAATTTCCCGTACCAATTTTTTTTTTTTTTTAAAAGATTAACATTTTTGAAAAAGATAGATTTTTGAGAAACTATAAATTTTTGTTAAAAATATATTGTTTTGGAAAAAAGACTTTTTGAAAAAAAATGTTTTCTTTAATTTGAAATATTTTGGAAGTTCTGAACTTTTTTTCAAAGCAATCGTACTGCTTTAACCGCATAGAGACAAAATATAGAAGCGCGTAAGCGCCGCGTCGTCGTCTAACGGATCAACATTGGTACGGGACCCATAAGAACGTTAACAAAATTTATACTTATTGTAAAAATCTCTATAAAATATCTGATAATTTCATGTGCATATGTCTAATGATCATTTTTGACCGCCGAATGGCATTTTTTTTACTTTTTTCACTAGATCTCCGAAACCGCTAGACATGCCTCTATGAAAATTGAATCAGTTGTTCATCTTGTCAATACCAGTAAAATGTTTTTTGAATGATTAGAATCGGACACTCCGTTCTCTTAAAAAGTGAGTTACCGTTTGTGGCACTTTTTGCCCCGTATCTTCGAAACGGCTAGACCTGCCTATGCCAAAAACTAATCAGCAGGTCTCCTTATCAACAGCAATCGTGTTTTTTGAATAATTGAAATCGGTTGAACCGTGTTCCAGAAATCATCGACGAAAATTTGTATCCGCGCATACACACACGCACACACACATACATCCATTTTTTCTAAGGTATGCCAAAATGTTCAGAAACTTTTGAAACGTAAAGATATATAAAAATTTTCATTTTCGATTTTTTTGTGATTACTATAATTTACCCTACGGGAAGTTAAAATAAAAATATTTTTATAAATATATTTTCATAAGAAAGATTTTTTTTAATATTATTATATAGAGTGTTCTTAACCATGTAAAACTATTACATTTAAGAAGTACAATGGTAAAGTTTACTCTAATTCAGAGGAATGCACATAGTCGAAGGGATTCGACATGGGACATGAATTGGTATAATTGGTGCTGATTCTGAAGACTTATCACCATGAGAATCGATTGAATCTTAATTGGTTCTCACTTGTAGATATATTTGACTTTCTGAGATCAGGCATAGGATTTCTGACAGTTCAAGAAAGTATGATTTGTCCTATGCCATTACCTGGATTTACTCCATAGTTGAAAGCAAAATCCACTGATTCCAGGATAAATGTGAAAGTCAAGCATCTTCGGATTTAGACATGTGTTTAGATAGCATTTGACGTTTCGATCGATGAGACTTTATGTCGGTGAGCCTTTCTCGCATTGTTTTTATCCGAATGGGGACTGCGATAAGGTGAGCAATCAAGGTGGGGATCAATGGTTGCTGCAGCCTCTCTAGTCGAATGGAGGACGACGATTACCTGCTTTAAGTCATCAATCAAATTTACTTATAATCGGTTTGAAGGTCCATGAACATACTGTCCACACCATAAATTAGCAAACATTAATTAATATAAAGTACATATTAATGAAATTGTAGCAATTTATGAAGTAAAACTTCTTTAGGCGAGACATGGGTGTAAATCCGTACAAATGCAACGGAAATTGTTACGGCAAGGTCAAGTGCCAATGATTCGTCATTCGCTCTCGATGATATGATTTCTATACGGGTCGATTCTGATTGGTCGTATTTATGTGAGGCTTCTTAGTATGCGTGACTTTATACGTGAGTACATCACCGAAAGCGTGACTTTATATGTGCGTACGTCACCGAAAGCGTGAAGCATATTGGTCAATTTCCGGTGTTATGTCAAAACATTTTAAGGTTAAATAGTAGTATAAATCGTGAGGTAATAAAAAATGTCTGGATCGAAAGAATATTTTATCCGGTCCCCTATAAATAATTGTAGTGCAAATAATGAAACAAATGAAAAATCTGCGCTGCGTAAGAAACGTAAGTTTATTGAAGTAATTTGTATTATTCGAGTTTTTAGAGGTTACTATATAATACCTTTGAGGTTATTACTAAAATGGAAAATATTTTTATAGGCAAGACAGATATTACAGTTGCTCAAAGAATGAAACTGTATCGCCAGCGAAATAGTCAAAACAAACAAGCAATCAATAAGCGTATGTTAATTTCAATTACATGAGGTTCTACAAACACAATTACATGATAAGTTAAATTGTAAAAACAATATTTCTTTATTGGAAATTTAGAGAAAGTATACATGTTTCTCTTTTATGATGGCTGTGAAGACTAATTTTAATTTATTATAATAGTAATTAATAGTAATTATAAATATTGATGCAGGTTCAAAGCCTTTTACAAACTCTGAAATCAAAGAAAACAATTGCAGGAAAATAATCAGTTACTGCCAATTTATTAGAAAATCTTGAGCCAGATATCAATTTAGATGTTAATGTCAACACCATTGACATAAGTAAAAATCTTTTTTTGCTATTTGACTCCTGAAAAACGCTTCAACTAATCACATTTAAACATATTATTCTATTATCTTTTTAGATGAAAGTACTGCTGTCACTTTTTCTGATACAGCAACTACATCACGTCAATTGCAAATTGATGATTCTGTATATAATGTGACTAATAATGTGACAAGAACTGATCTTTTGCAAGAGTCAAATAAAGTATTTGAACTTCTATATAAAGACTTCAATTTGTTTAGGAATGCACGAAAATTGTTTGAAAAACAATTAACAAATGATAGCTTTGGCTATGTATGTTTTGTGTGTGATCGAGTTTGGTTTCAAAATGACTTAAAAATATTAAATAAAGCTCTAAAACAAATTCTTAATAATGGTTTTCTGAATATTGATTCAAATAATCAGGTTGGATGTCAGACTTGTGGAAAGGCATTAATTCCGGGTAAAATTTCCACTTTGTGTAAATTTAACGGGTTTGTATTTCCACCATACCAATTTATCTACTTAAACTTGATATTGTATCTGAAAGGTTAATTTCACCTAGATTGTATTTCATGTAAATTAGACGATTGCGACATGCAAATGGACAATTTGAATTATTTGGACAAATTAATGCCTGTTGACGTTAATAATATGGTTAATTTATTACCTCGTAATATTGATGACAATCATTGCATTAACGTTTACATAAGAAAGAAAATGATTCATAGATCAAGCTATGTTCAGGGCTTGATAAATAAAACAAATATAACAGTATGGCTTCAATTTTTGGTTGCAACGGTTAATGTTAATTACACAAAGTTCTTCAAACACAATTACATGATGAGTAAAGATGCAAAAACAATATTTGTTTAGGCGTTGTTTAAAATAATCCACTGTGTGAACAAATATTAGAGGATGTATTAATCAGCTATTACTTCATTTTTCTAATAAAGGTTCATATCTAAATGCGAATTACAATGACAAACCGAGCATGTATTATTTGAAGTATGACTTTAATTATATTATTGTTTTTAAATATTATACATATTTTTAATGCTGTTATAAATATATAATTTATAATTTATCATTATATAAATGTGTATAATGGTTGACACTAATAAATGTGTGCATCACGAGTGTTACCATATTACTAATAAACATTATTCAAAATTGTTATTAATGTATTTATTTTTACTTGACTTAAATTTGCTACTTTGTACAGTAGCAAATAAGTTTCACTTCAATCGCGTGTGATCCACGCGCACTCTTTTTTTTTTAATAATTTTTAGTATCATTCAAAAACATGAATTTTATTGTAATAAAAAACCAGTAAACGATGTGTAAAATATATATTAAAATATGTATAAAATATTGATGTAGTATTTACATTTTTTTCTGTTATGAATGTGAACAGGGCGATAGGGACGTACCGTGAACGAGCGTTGATGAGAATCGTCGAATACTCTCGATTGCTACGTGAGCTCACCACAGACCTTATACATATATATATATATCTTTACAAATAATTTTATTAATGTTGTGCTACCCTTAAATTTATTGTTTGCGGTTTTTATATTATTTTTGCCACAAACTTGATACTATAACCGAAATTCGGTATTCATGTAAAGAAAATAAACTAAATGTACATGTTATATTAAAAAAACTAGTTTATATCGGTATTTGCTTTGAGGCAAGTTACATGAACTTCCCGAAATGTGCAAATAATCGACTGAATCAATAAAAAATAAATCAATTTATAAATGATTAAAGTATTCCGGGTGGATTTATTACACATATTTGAAAACGAACGAACACGTTAACTCGGAGTATTTTCTAAAAACTAATTTTCAAAAATCAATATTTTTTATAATTGAACCAGTTTTTGTAGGACTTTAATAGTTTAGTATGTTTATTAAGACCAAGTACTCTATCGTTATACAAAGTAAATCGTCTAATTTTAATTTTTACAAACGTCAAAAAACTACTCATTTTCTCAAACTTCGATAAATTTTTAAAATTAAACTACTTGTCGTAAGGCCGTAATATTTCAGTAAGCTTTATAAGATCATGATATGTACGCCAAAAAAAGTTCCATAAAAATCGGCTCAAATTTTTTTCAACAGTTAATTACAGGAAAACGGCTCGATAGATTTTCACCTGAAACTAATCAGTATCATTTCCAACTAATAGATTTACTAATGGATTCTGTAGTATAAAGTTTAACACTTTTATTTCCAAATTACAAAGAAACTGAAAAACGACAATCCTCATCGATGTACATCAAATCAGGCGTTTTTCAGAAAACTTCGATTTACGACAAAAAATTTGTTCACGCGCACACACACACACTTTTTCCAATTTTGATCTCATTTGATTCAGAACGGCTTAAAATGTAGAGAAAACAAAAAACATTAAAATTCTACTTCAGGAAGTTAATAAATTTATTTTCATAAGAGAAAATTTTCTCCAACATTCTTATACAAAGTCTAGAAAACTATTCAAAACTATCAAATTTAAAAAGTATAATAGGTAAGCCTGCTCCACATTTCTTTTTCCTACTAATAACTTCAAATCCAGAGAAAAGTTCAAATACAGATGAATAGACACAGTCAGATTGGTGTAATTGGTGCTGGTTCTAAAGACCTATCTTCACCATGCTGATTATGAAAGTCGATTGAATCTTGATTGGTTCTTCTCTTAAGGATAATACTTGCAAATTTTCTAAGATAACGCATATGATTTCAGACAGTTCAAGAAAGTATGACTTGTCCAGTGCCATTACCTGAATTTACTCCATAGTCGAAAGCAAAATCCACTGATTTCACGATAAATGTAAAAGTCAAGCCTCTTCGTTTTACGCGTGTGGTTAGATAGAATTTGACATTTTGATCGATGAGCCTTCATGTTGCTGAGCCTTTCTCGCATTGTTTTTACCGAATAGGAACTGCGATGATGTGGGCAACGAAGGTGGGGATCTATGATTGCTGCTTAATCGATAATTGAATAAAAAACGACGATTACCTTCATCACGTCGCCAATCAAATTTATTTTAGCCTTTCTCGCATTGTTTTTATCGAATAGGGACTGCGATGATGTGGGCAACGAAGGTGGGGATTTATGATTGCTGCTTAATCGATAATTCAATAAAATACGACGATTACCTTCATCACGTCGCCAATCAAATTTATTTTAGCCTTTCTCGCATTGTTTTTACTCGAATAGGGACTGCGATGATGTGGGCAACGAAGGTGGGGATCTATGATTGCTGCTTAATCGATAATTCAATAAAAAACGACGATTACCTTCATCACGTCGTCAATCAAATATATGTTAGCCTTTCTCGCATTGTTTTTATCGAATAGGGACTGCGATGAAATGGGCAATCAAGGTGGGGATCTATGATTGCTGCTTATTCGATAATTCAATAAAAAACGACGATTACCTTCATCACGTCGTCAATCAAATTTATTTTAGTCTTTCTTGCATTGTTTTTATCGAATAGGGACTGCGATGAGGTGGGCAATCAAGGTGGGGATCTATGATTGCTGCTTAATCGATAATTCAATAAAAAACGACGATTACCTTCATCATGTCGCCAATCAAATTTATTTAATTTTGGCTTGGAGCTCCATCAACATACTGTCCACATAATAGTTTAAAGTTGGAAAACTTTAATCAACATGAAGTATCAATTAGATTGTAGCAATTTTTTAATCATTTATAATTTCTAACTTCAAAAGCAACGATTATTGTTCAAAATATGAATACATAAAAACATGTATAAAATATTGACGTAGTATTCACTTTCTTTTGTTTTCTATTATGATTGTGAGCAGGGGCACATACACATAAGTGATTTGTAGAATACTCTCGTCGCCCAATTTAATAAGCACTTATGAACTTGCAGTATGCATTTATCTATTTGAAATTATTTAAATCAATTATAATTTATTTTCATTTCTCGAATGTTTAATTACAGAATTACGGTACGGGTTGTTCCAGCAATTTTCCTTAAAGCATTATGGCATGCACCGCTAGTTTAAATAAAGATCCTAAAGGTATCAATTGAAAAGGAAGTCTAATTAACTTATAGTTAATCGAGTTATAACAGTCAACAATTTAAATACTTTTTGCTTTGAAATACACGCCTGTAAAAATGTCAATAATGTCAATGCACAAAATTACCTACGAATGAAATATTCTAAAAATTAGTTGTATAGAACGCATTATATTTAATGTATTTATAGTTCCTGTTTTAGAACGAGTTTAGCAAGAAAATGATTTGTTTTGTTTATATTTTAAGGCCCGACATTTTTTTAATTACAATATTTGTTACAACTGCTAAATAACATAACATCTAGTAACATTAATGAACAATAACATAAATATAAATAAAATAGAGTACAAAATAAAGGATAGTATTTACATTAAAATGATATCTAAATTATGATGATTTATTATAAAATAAAAGCAAATAATAATAATGAATTTAATAAGTAAAATACGGTCAGACATCGATCATGTTTCATTAAATTACTCTACAAATTGAAAAAGATAAAATTTCAGCTCTGAAAGTTTGTATTAAATTAAACCATTTGATAATGCAATGTAAAATGTAAATTACTAATGTTTATTTTCCACTAATTGTGAATAAACTAACAAAATTTGCTACGAATTTATCGGAGAGTTGATAGTAATATAAATATAATATAAAGGTCCGTGTGTAAAAAGATCTGAAACCGACATCTCAAAAACCAGTAAAGTTAAGCATTGTTGAACAATATTTGAAAGTAGAAAGGAAAAATGTATAACCAGCCATCACTTTGATTCATACGACTTTGCTATCGCGAGATAAACGGTAATTTTTAAAAATCCATGAAAAAAGTATTTTCTTTCCTTGTTAGTTTGTTTCGTTTTGAGCACTGTTGCGTTTTGAGTTTACAAGACCATAATGTAAGATTTTACTATACGTTATTTAATTGTTTTTTAATTAAATATATTGTCAATTTTAAGTTAGATTCAACCTTTTTTTATATAACCACTTCAAAGCTTACGCCTGGGCGAAGTAAAGAAAAACTGCACATTAACCCTGGCAAAGGTGTAAGAAATAAAAAATAGCAAATGAAAAAGTAAATTAGGTTGAGACCTTAATATAAGTTTCAACAATACGTTATTTAATTGTTTTATAAAATGTAATGTTAATTATAAGATAAATTCAAAGTTTTATTTATATAGCGACTTTAAAGCTTACACCTGGGTAGGTGACTATACAAATCAAAAGACCAAAAAAGACTTTGAATGGATTATACCATGTTTTCCACAGAAAGTGGATAAAACTTCCTGTTTGATTGTATTAACAAAATATAATGAAACAAATATTGTTAATATAATTTAAACTAGTGGGGCGCATAGCATCGTGCCTTAAGGCAAATTGCTGGAACTTCCCGTACCGCAATTAAACATTCGAGGAATGAAAAAATAATCAATAATTGTTATGAAGATTTAAAATAAATTATTTATTATAAATACATACTGTAAATTTATAAGTGCTTTTTAAATTGGTTAATGAGCGTATTTTATAAACGTATGTTTACAAGAACCCATTTTTTTAATTAGATTTTTTTGATAATTTAGAAATTTTTTAATAATTTAGATTTTTATTTTTTTTTTAAGTTTAACATTTTTTGGAATCTAAAAAACCTTTTTTTAAATATTTTAAAAATTTGGAAATTTTTGAAAATATTCGATTTTTTTCTAATTTTTGAAATATTCTCAAATTTTTGTAAGAAAATTATTTTTAGTTTTTTGAAATTTAGTTTTTTTGCAAAGGATGAAAAATTTCAAAATTTTTAATTTTTTGAAACTTTGATTTTTTTTGTTGAAAATTTTGTTTTTTTTACTGTTCAATTTCCGGTGTTATGTCAAAACATTTTATATTTAAATACTAGCATAAATCGTGAGTTAATAAAAAATGCCTGGATGGGAAGAATATTTTATCCCGTTCCCATAAATAATTGTAGTGCAAATAATGAAACAAATGAAAAATCTGCGCTGCGTAAGGAACGTAAGTTTATTGAAGTAATTTGTATTATTCGAATTTTTTGAGGTTTTTACTACCTTAATACCTTTGAGGTTATTACTAAAATGGAAAATATTTTTATAGGCAAGACAGATACTACAGTTGCTCAAAGAATGAAACTATATCGCCAGCGATATAGTCAAAACAAACAAGCAGTCAATAATGAAGTTCTACAAGCACAATTACATGATAAGTGAAATTGTGAAAACAATATTTCTTTATTGGAAATTCAGAGAAAGTTTACATGTTTCTCTTTTATGATGGCTATGAAGACTAATTTTAATTTATTATAATAGTAATTAATAGTAATTATAAATATTGATGCAGGTTCAAAGCCTCTTACAAGCTCTGAAAGATCAAGATTACATCGTAAAACAACTGCAGGAAAATAGATCGGTTACTGCCAATTTATTAGAAAATCTTGAGGCAGGTATCAATTTAGATATTAATGTCAACACCATTGACATAAGTAAGAATATTTTTTCGCTATTTAACTCCTGAAAAACGCTTCAACTATTCACATTTAAACATATTCTGTTATCTTTTTAGTACTGCTGCAACTTTTTCTGATACAGCAACTACATCATGTCAATTGCAAATTGATGATTCTGTATATAATGTGACTAATAATATGACAAGAACTGATCTTTTGCAAGAGTCAAATAAAGTATTTAAACTTCCATATGAAGACTTTAATTTGTTTAGGAATGCACAAAAATTGTTTGAAAAACAACTTACAAATGATAGCTTTGCTTATGTATGTTTTGTGTGTGATCGACTTTGGTTTCAAAATGACTTAAAAATATTAAATGAAGCTCAAAAACATTCAAACATTCAAATAATATGGTTGGATGTCAAACTTGTCGAAAGGCATTAAATTCGAGCAAAATTCCCACTTTGTGTAAATTTAACGGGTTTGTATTTCCACCTATACCAAATTATCTATCTAAACTAGATATTATATCTGAAAGGTTAATTTCACCTAGGTTGTGTTTCATGCAAATTAGACGATTGCGACATGCAAGTAGACAATTTGGAATATTCGGCCAAATTATAAATGTACCTGTTGACGTTAATAATATGGTTAATTTATTGCCTCGTCATGTTGATGATGATCATTGCATTCGTTCACATAAAAAAGAAAATGATTCATAGATCAAGCTATGTGCAGGGCTTGATAAATAAAACAAATATAAAAGTACGGTTTAAATTTTTTAGGCAAGACAGATATTACAGCTGTTCAAAGAATGAGATTATATCGCCAGCAAAAAAGTAAAAAAATACAAACAGTCAATGAATGTATGCTAATTTTATTTGCATGAAGTTCTTCAAACACAATTACATGACGAGTAAAGTTTCAAGAACAATATTTGTTTAGGCATTGTTTAACATAAACCACTGAAGGAATATTATAGAATTTATTAATCAGCAATTACTTTATTTCTCTAATTAAGGTTTGTTTCTGAATGCTAATCATAATGACAAACCGATCATGTCATATTACAAGTATGACTTTAATTACATAATTTTTTTCAAATATTATACATATATTTAATGCTATCATAAATATATAATTTATAATTTATCATTATATAAATGTTATCATATAACTGAAGCTGCTTGGAACGCCATAGACAGATTTGCGAGAGATGTGCTAATTGACCTGCTTTCAATGGAAAGAGAAAGGGCAAATAGGACTTCGCACAATTAAAAACTAAGTATAAAATCAAGGTAAGAATTTTAACATTCTAGATCCTCCCCCGACGAAGTAATGACTAACGGCGGTTTCCGTGAAGACCAGAGGCAAGGGCAAAGCGGAGGTTTTAGTCGGTATTAAACCCGGGCAGCATTGAGTCCGACATATCCAGACAAAACACCAGTCTGGGATTCATAAAATCATTTCCTTCGCTATACAAAAAAAAAAAACACACCTCGTATATCCAATTTTTCTAAGGTATGCCAAAATGTTCTGGTATTGAAATAAAAACAATCAACTGAATCTTTACAGTGACAAATGTGTAAAAAATTAGATAATTGTAAATGAAAAAGTATGATAAGTTAAAATTTAAATTTTACAAAACAAAAAGTAACTAGCTATTCCAACTTTGCTGATGAATATTTAGGTATAATCTTTCTAAAAATGTGCCCAGTAAACATATTTTTATATGTAGGCGATAACTGGAAAATTTTCTGAACATATGTCAATATCAGATTGTTTCATATGTGCCATGCATTGTGGTGTATGTTGTTTGGTTTTTATAGTATAATTACTGCAGATTAGTGAATCAACGAACGGTTATTATCAACCGTTTTTCCTTCGTTAACGAATCAACCGTTTCGACGCAACGAAATAACTAGTTTAAAATCAACTGGTTTTGCAATGAGTTGAAATGGCGGTCAGTTAGTTATTATTCAACGATATAAAAATTCGTTCGTTGTCGAACACGAACGTACGCAGGTACCTTTGGAAAAACCTAGGTCTGGCGTCAGAAAGGATCGATTAATCTCTATCAAAATCCTTAGGCTACTATTATAATATTGCAGATGTACGGATATTAAAAGAAATTTTCAACAAGCGTCAAGTCGTTTAATGTTAGAAAATCAATTACAGTTTTTATAGTTTTTCAATGGTTAATATTTTTATCATGAAAGTCTCACAACATTTGCCTTGTAATTCTTTTTTTAAACCAAACCTGAAAATTGATTTTTTATTTTTCATAACTTTGCTATTTTTATATAACATGTAAATTCGATGTTTTAGTATATTTATAGCTTTGCCGTAACGAAAATATTTAAGTTTTTAAAATTAAACCTTAGTATTAATTATATTTGTGACAACTCACATTTAATTCTTTTTATTCGACAAATCAGTCAACTTGACATTTTATAAAAACAAACTTGATATTACGACCTTTTAATGAAACAGTTATTTCAACTATCAGTTTCTTATCGCCGCCAGCGTTGAATCGTTAAAAATAATTATAGTTGAAGAATAACTAGTTATTTAACTAGTTGACGAAAACTCGTTAACCGTTTTGTTTCGTTGACGGCAAAACCGTTAACGACCCACCTCTACTGCAGATATGCTTATAAGCTTATATTGGGATACTGAATGGAATATTACACTCCAAAATGCATCTAATATGTGCGGAATTTTCCATCTTAATAACTAGATGTAACAGAATGCACTTATTATTTATATTTATAGGTAAAACACAGCAACGCGTGATCGAGATAATTTGATGGTCATATGTCCAATGATAATTTTTCACCACAAAATAGCATATTTTTAAACATTCTTTCTGTATCTTTGCAACCGCTGGACCTGTCACTTCAAAAATTAAGACAATTTTTTATTTCGTCAATAGAAGTAAGATATGTTTTGAATCATTTAAATTTGCGCGTTCTTCTACCACAAACAGAATTCCCATTTTTGCGACTCCTTGCAAACGTCTCTTCGAAACGTTTGCAGCTGCCTTTGCCAAAAACGAATCAACACAAATCAAAGGTTTTTTGGAATCAAAGGTTTTTTGGTTAATAATCATTAAAATCGGTTGATACGTGTTCTTATATATTCAGACAAGAAATTGTATCCGCGTGCTCAAATAACATCAAAAGAAGATTTTGTTATCAGCTTAGAAAAATTTTTGACCACTCACTATAAATTATTAGAGTTTAGTAGCTATGTTATCGAAAACTTGTTTTATGTTGAGAATTCTTAAATCAATAGTCATTTTAAATGACATTTCCTCAATTTCTAGTCGCATCCCGCATACAGAACACAATTCTAAGGATTTTCGTTATCATTCCATAAAATAAATTCAAATTACGAAAAAGAACGTTAAGAATAACATTTTTGCTTAGCCGTTGTCGAAATCGCTTTTGACAATTTAAAGTTCTCACCTCTGAATATTTGTTCTAATCACTTTGTCATTCATAAAGAATAATCCTGAACGCATAAACATGCCTTGCTATTGCTATTATAAAACAAGATATTTCATTATTAATGGACCAACTTTAAACTAGGAACTTCTTTTAACTTGATTGATGGCTTAAAACTATGATATTTTATTTACTACCACTTACTAGCAGAGAATGCTAACAAGTTGTTTACAATCATTTGCTTACAAATTAGTAGATACCCCCAGCGGCGTATCTAGTAGAGCTAATATAATAAAAAAACAACTAAAAACAAAAAGGAGGAAAAACAATAAACTGCAGTTATATTATATTATAGTTAATTAAACTATATTAGGTCTCCAGGTATTTTTCTTTTAAGCCTTGTCGGCTGATCTTCCTGGTATAAATGACATGCTAGTTAGTTAGGATAGAGGTCTATTATGTTCTTATGGTTAATGGCAACCATTGATATATGTTCTTGAATTGTAGGCATGCCTGTGACTTTGTGGAGAATCCATGTTGGCATGAACAAACCACACCGTTTAATTTTTCCCGCAGAAATTTGTTTTGTGCACGTTGTATTATATTGCTCTTATTAGCAGTACCGCAAAGTTGAATTCCGTAGGCCCACATGGGTTTGATCACCGCCTTATATTTTTTATTTGCATAGTTTTATTGCCAATCAAAATAACCGCCTTATATATAAGTAATTAGTTGTAAGTTTGTAATTCTGATTTTCTGTTTAGGAGTCAATAATAATATTTGAATATTAGATCTATTTGTTCGTGTGTTGTATTCTCTATGTGTATTTTCCAGTTCAGTTTTTTGTCTAAAAATGCATAAAATAAAGTTTTCATTCTCAGCATAGAGTTGTATGTTATTGTGAGCATTCTAATAACTTTTCTTAGAAGTTCTTTTAACATTTTCTAGAATTTGCTTTTGTATTTCTTGACTTACTTCAACCACAGCAAAAAGATTAACATTATGAGTTACTAGCGACAGCGGGTCCTGAAGAAAATCATAAATGAATTGTTTATGAAATGTGAGGCGCAGGCGTTCGGCGTTTGCATCAGTTTTTTAATCGAGGAATTCGTACAATTGGTCTTTTTAATTTTTTCGTTGCTTTCCAAAGAGAATAATTTGTTTCACTACTTGCAGAAAGATTATGTAAGTAATTTTCAAAAGAATCATTTTTATAATTATTTATTAAATTTTTCAGGTCTCTGCACGCACTTTTAAATTTTTTTTTATCTTCCGGTGATCTAGTTATTTGCCAAATTCTTCTTAATTTCCTTTCCTGTGCAATGATTTTTTTAATATCTATGAGCACAGAGTGACTGTGAATTATGATTTAGAATAGGAGTCGATATTTTAGCTGCTGTAATTAGTGTATTTGTAAAGTTGTTGATACCGATATTCAAATCATTCTCACTTTTTAGTGGAATATTCCAGTTGATGTTGTTTTCGATGTATTCTGGGAAAAGATGCCAATCGGTAAATTTGTTTGTAAGCAAACTCATAACTTTGGTTGGAGTATGTGTGGAGTATTTAAGAAATACAGGTGAATGGATCAGAACTAAGATCTAGGCTTGAATTTATTTAGGTCTGGAATTTTGTTCAAATCAGTTGGCCAGTATGAGGGCTCACCCGTAGAAAATGTCCGGTGATTATTATTATTAATTGTATTATACAATTGATGGCCTCTAGGTGTTATTAGTCTAGATCTCCAAAATTTGTGCTTAGCGTTATAATCACCTCCCGCAATGAACAAATTTCCAAGGCAAATAAAATGTAAACTGATTTTCAGATGGCATACACTTTGCTTTTTAAAAAACCCCATAAGAAAAAGTCTGGTGCAGTCAAATCGGGCGATCTTGGATAGTCGATATCCAATACATGACTGAAATTATATTGGAATAACCTTTACAAATAGCCTTTATGCACGCAATCGGTTGAAATCTGTCAAAGATATTCAATGTTTCCATTGACCATATATTGATGGCGCACCATGTAGTTTACTTGTCTACCTGTCCACCTGCCTACCTGCCTTCTCATACCAATATTTTTTAATATATATGAATCAATAATAATGATTTGTAATGATCATTTCAGATCACCAAATGCAATTTTTTTACTGTAATTCCGAAACTGCTGAACCTGTCTTTCTTTTCAATTACTCCTTCACTTTTTCAATTCTTATTCATTCCGTCTATACAAATAAAATGTTGTTTGAACCATTCGAATCAATCAATAAAAATATTCTGTTCTCACAAAAACTGTCATTTTTTGCACACTTTGCTTTGTATCTCCGAAATAGCTAATCTTATGTTTATTTATCTGTGGCTAAACCCATCTTTGCCAAAAACTAATCAGCACGTCTCTCCCAATCAATAGGAGTCAAATGTTTCTTGAATCATACAAATCGATTGATACGTGGCTTCGAAATCATGGACAAAACTTTGTATCCATACATACACATACACATACATGATGTATGTGTATGTGTTTGCATGGATACTAATAAAAAGTGGATGTATGATACATAAGGTATGCCAAAATGTGCAGCACATCTTGAAACGTGAAGATATGCAAAAATTTCAATTTCGATTTTTTTGTGATTTTTATAACTTACCCTATGGAAAGTTAAAGGCAATAAGATACTACAAATGTATGAACATATAATTAATAAAGGGTATGGGCGCATTGCCATACAGAATCGGCCCCACCCTGGTATTTAAATAATTTATACGCCATTTTATAGGTCTATTTGATAAAAACCGATATATCAATTTTCAACATTGTACCTCATCTTAAGGACGAGATATCATTGAAAATATGCCAAAGTGGCCCCTTCTTTCAAACTCACTTTTTGGCGTAACCATAAAAGATAACGAAAAAATTTGTACGTGATTCTACTCACATTGGCTCAGACCACATTATGTAGAACAATCGATTCCAAAAAATCGTTTACTATTAGTTGAAAAAGACAAAATAATTTTTCAATTGATTATTTCGGGTAGTGCATTTATTTGGACCACTTTCTAATTAGCGTTATTCGAAAGCCTATTGTTTTTTCTTTGAGTACTGCAAATATTGTTCAAATCAATTTAGTGGAACGCATTGGAAAATTGAAAATAACAGAGCAAGTACACCCGCGCGTAACGCTAATAGCACCCTGCAATTGCATAGAGTTCGTTCGGACGCAAAACAGTGCGCGATGCGCCGAAACGATTCTTAAGAAATTCTGAATGCAAAACTATTTATTTTATAGTTATATATGTATATATACATATGAAATGATGATATAATGAAACATTTTAGTTTCAACAAACACAAAAAAACTTTTTTTTTTAATGATAGTTGTAACATTGTGACAATAAAGCCCTTATTGTGACCATTCTTTATCAGTACTACAATTTCATTTGATGTAAAAAAATATATACCTCTAATAAAATATAGCTGAATGTACTTTGTATAGTTTGCTATGAAAAATAAATAAAAGAAAATTCATGTAGAAGCTTTTTGTATAGTACTTCAGTAATTTACAAAAATTATCACTGAAAGTATTCCAATAATCATTATTTTTATAATATAAAATATATTAATTAATTTATTTCGAAAATTATATTATTTATTTATAAATATAATATTTGTATCTTTTGTGTGGTTTATGCGAAAGATCGTGTTTTTTTAACTAATTTTGTATTAGCTAATTCGCATCTACTTATAATATAGTGACATTTTAAATGCATTTAATTTCAGTATATATTTTTAACTTTCCGCAAGTAAGTTATTGTAATCGTTCAAAAATCGCAATCGAAAATGTTTGCACATCTTCACGTTTCGAAGGTTTCTGAACATTGTGGAATACAATAGAAAAAAATTATATGTGTGTATGTGTATTTGTGTTATATTTCGTGTATGAATGATGTAATGAACATTCGATTCCTTTTGATGAGGAGACGTACTGATTAGTTTTTAACAAATACAAGTCGGAGATACGGAGCAAAGATAGAAACCGAGTTTTCAAGAGAACGAAAAATTCGATTTAAATGAATCAAAAAAGCTTTTGCTTTTTTGGACGACAAGATTGTTTTTTTTTTTTAAAAAAACATATTTTTTTTAATTCTCAAAAATTATTATTGAAAATAATTCGAATCAAATAAATAATTTTAATTTTGCTATTCAGTTTATGCAATTTCTAATTACGCTTCATTAAGTTTTGTTCATTCACTTTTCAGGCTAACATATTTAAACGCCATCGTTCAATTTAAGAGCACTTTTATTTTGTCTATAAATTCGAATAATAAAAGTTACAGTATTTATAATAATATATTTGAAAGCATTCAATATTCTTATTTCATTATAGTACGGGAAGTTCCAGTAATTTGCCTTAAGGCACGATACACCACTAGTTTTAGTGATTTAATTAATATAGTAAAACTAATGTCTAAAAATTTCAAACTACGTGAATTTATACATATACGAGTATAACTATAAAATAAATATTTTCGCATTCAGAATTTCTTAAGAATCGTTTCGGCGCATCGCGCACTGCTTTGCGTCCGAACGAACTCTATGCAATTGCAGGGTACTATTAGCGTTACGCGCGGGTGTACTTGCTCTGTTCTTTTCAATTTTCCAATGTGTTCCACTAAATTGATTTGAACAATATTTGCAGTACTCAAAGAAAAAACAAAAGGCTTTCGAATAACGCTAATTAGAAAGTGGTCCAAATAAATGCACTACCCGAAATAATCAATTAAAAAACTATTTTGTCTTTTTCAGCTAATAGTAAACGATTTTTTGGAATCGATTGTTCTACATAATGTGGTCTGAGTCAATGTGAGTAGAATCACGTAAATCATTTATAAATACATTTATAAATTGACCACAGCAAATAAATCAAGGTTATGGACAGATAAATAAACTATTTCATATGAACAAATAACAATTACTCATCTCATGGTGAAACTATCGATAAGAAAATCATATGTCAAAATTAATTTTTATTTGTATCAAATTTATTTATTATATATAATCCATGTTAATTACGTAAATACTTGGTTTCACTCGTTTCATGTTTTCAAAATTTATTCAATTTAAATTTTATTACCAAAATTAGTTTTTTTTTAAATTTATGTAAAATTAGTTCAACTTACACAATCAATAATCTATTTCATTGACAACTAAAAACTTTCGGTCTTTTATAGATGAAACAAGTCGTCACTATTGTTCACCTTGAATTTTAGTCCATTATATGTTAATAGTGCAAAACTATATAACGATATTTAACTTGCATCAACATTTTTTGAAGCTTAAAAAAATGACAATGAAGATCTTCAGAAATTGTAAATGTGCTATTGAGAATATGATTTTGTACTTGCCAGTAGGCCAACCATTTTGTGAAGATGCTCTAAAGTGTACGTCTATGGATTAAAATTAACGCCATAAGAATCGACCTAATTTTTTTCGGCAAAAAAAAGTTCTCTATATAAATGTTTAAACTTACTCTTCTTGCTTAAAACTTAAATTAATATTGTCTGATATTTTAAAGTTCACAGTTCAGTACAATAAAAGCAACGCCTAAATATATTTAAAATAAAATACATTTCTATGCAATGAACTAAAAATCATTAATATATTCTGCACAAGAATTGTTAATTAACTTCCCGTAGGGCAAGTTATAGTAATCGCAAAAAAATCAAAAATGAAAATTTTTATATATCTTTAGGTTTCAGAGGTTTCTGAACATTTTGGCATACCTTAGAAAAAATGGATGTATGTGTGTGTGTGTGTGTGTGTGTGTGTGTGTGTATGTGTGTGTGTATGTATGTACGTGTGTGTATGTATGTGCGGATACAAATTTTCGTCGACGATTTCGGGAACACGAATCAACCGATTTGAATAATTCAAAAAACATTCGATTCGTGTTGATAAGGAGACGTGCTGATTAGTTTTTGGCAAAAGCAGGTCTAGCCGTTCCTAAGATACGGGGCAAAAAGTGCCGAAAACGGTATCTCAGTTTTTAAGAGAACGGAGCGTCCGATTTGAATAATTCAAAAAACATTTCACTTGTATTGACAAGATGAAGAATCGATAAAATTTTTATGGAGGTAGGTCTAGCGGTTTCGGAGATATGGAAGAAAAAGTAAAAAAATGAGCCATTTGGCGGTCAAAAATGATCATTAGACATATGCACATCAAATTATCAGATATTTTATAGAGATTTTAACAATAAGCATACATTTTATTAACATTCCTATGGGTTCCGTACCAATGCTTATGCGTTAGACAGCGACGCGGGGTTTACGCGCTTTATATTTTGTCTCTATGCAGTTAAAGCAGTACGATTGCTTTGAAAAGAAAGTTCAGATCTTGCACAATATGTCAAAATAAAGAAAAAAAAATTTTTTTCAAAAAAAAAAAAAATTAAAATTTTTTTTAAAAAAAAAAATTTTTTTTCAAAAAAAAGTAATTTTTTGTCCAATTTATAGTTTCTCAAAAATCTTATTTTTTCAAAGTAAATTTTCTTCAAAAATGTTAATCGTTTTTAAAAAAATAATAATTTTTGGTACGGGAAGTTCCAGCAATTTGCCTTAAGGCACGATGCCTTAATTGCCTTAAGACAGAATTCCACTTACAGCTAGTTTATTCCGCCAAATTGCCGAGTATTTGCAAATATCATTACAAAATTCTTCAGCAATGAGACAAATCCAAACACTTTTTCAGATCCGAATCTGAATTTGTGAGGGATGGTGGTCAGTTATCAAAGATACAGGAATTGTCGGAGATTGACAAAAGAATTGTGCATTTAAAAGTCCTTGAGAAGGATCTTTAAATTTGTCACTTAATTATTGCCGAAGTGGTAAGAGAAAAGATAAAAGCAATTAGTAATTCATAAAAATATTCATGTAATTGATTTGTACTATATATATATATATATATATATATATATATATATATATATATATATATATAATATAAATATATGTATTAGTAACATGCCGACTCAAAAACTTCCCGATTCGAATCAGAAAAAAATCTGATATATACGGACAAAAAAATCATGGGTGTATTTATTTAGTAAAAGTGATCAAAATTTATAATCAAAATTGTTAGTTTAACCAATATAACCGACAAAGTAAAAATTGTAAACATAAATTACTATCAAAATATATATTCTGAAAATGTTTTTTTTTTTTTTATTAATTAATAAACAGCAATCAAATTTTATAAGCTATTCTGCTATGACTAAAAATTATTAAAAATGATTTAATTTTGAAGGTGGTTGAAACATATCTTCATATTAATTTACAATAATCGATTACCAAACAATTGTGCATCACCAAAGCATATAAAATAATATTTGGGATCATGGGTTGATTGTTTATTTTACTATATAATCAGTAAAAGATCAGATTTAAACTGAGAGCTGAAAATTAATTTCATTTGTAAATTTGCCATATGATTTACTGGCTTTCTGGTGTTTAGTAATTGTTTCAAAAAAGAATTATATTGAAAGATTCCCGAAAATCGTTTCATAATTTTGAGTGGTCTAATCTTATAACATTTAAAATCTAAAACACTTAATTATTATCAAAATTGGGTATTGATATTTCACGAACAAAATCGCTCTCAGCGCTCCGTAAAATAAATCGACGACGCATTGTATCTGTTTCGAAGTCGCTTGAAGTCATATTGCTCGAGCCACTTGAAGTCGATTCATGCGGTTTGAGTCATATGAAGTCGATTGGAGTCGGTTGATATATTTAAGCGTATTAAATTCGGGTGGCTCGCATGATTTAATTCATGATTTATTTTTTATATTTATGTTATTTATTATTACTATTTTTTATATATTATTAAATTGAATTAAATTAAAACATTTTTTTTATATTTATGAAAAATTTGTGTTTATACATATTTTATCACAGTACATATTTAGCGCCTTGATACGATTTGATTCGATTCAAGTAAAATCTGATTCGAATCAAGTCGTGAAAGACTTGGTTCGAATGATTCCAATGACTTAATTCGACTTGGCACATCACTAATATATATATATATATATATATATATATATATATATATATATTAGAGTGGGCCAATTTTTTGCATATTGAGGCACCTCGCTAATTTAACTTTTTACATCATTTGAAACAATATTGTAAAAAAAAGCATAACCCGCAAATGAATTTAAAGTCAGCGAAAAATTTCAAACATTTTTTAATTTAAAGTAAAAATTGAAAAATCTCATGAAAAATATATTATGACATATATCGAGTTATACATCATTTTATTCGTAATTTTATTCTGCATCTTTCGTACGAACAAAGTTTGTTTGTATCTTTTACGGTTTAGACAGTATAAGGCAATCTGTGTAGTTGTTAACTTGTCAAAATGCAAAGTGCGGATAGGTTAGAGCAACACTCCTCACGATTCGACATTTCTCTAAAGAAAACATATAAACTATTATACATCGTTAGAAAGGTCTCAAAATTCTTAGTTTTTTTCCCATACATCGCAACTTCGAATTCCGAACGGTGTGGCCTACAGGCGAGTTGCCGTCGTAAAATTTCAGGAAAATCGGAAAATCTCGAGAAAATTATATGAACACACTTAACCATTCCTATACCATTTTATTCATAATTTTATTCTGCATCTTTCGTACGAACAAAGTTTTGTCGTATCTTTTACGGTTTTGATGTTATAGAGCAATATGTGAAGATGTTAACTTGTCAAAATGCAAAGTGCGGCTAGGTTGGAGCAATACTCCTCACGATTCGATATTTCTCTAAAGAAAACATATAAACTATTATACATCATTAGAAAGGTCTCAAAATTCTTAGTTCTTTTTCCATACATCACAACTTCGAATTTTGCACGGTGTAGCCTACAGGCGAGTTGCCGTCGTGAAAATTTGGAAAATCGGAAAATCTAGAGAAAATTATATGAACACACCTAACCATTTATATACCATTTTATTCATAATTTTATTCTGCATCTTTCGTACGAACAAAGTTTTTTCGTATCTTTTACGGTTTTGATGTTATAGAGCAATATGTGAAGATGTTAACTTGTCAAAATGCAAAGTGCGGCTAGGTTGGAGCAATACTCCTCACGATTCGATATTTCTCTAAAGAAAACATATAAACTATTATACATCATTAGAAAGGTCTCAAAATTCTTAGTTCTTTTTCCATACATCACAACTTCGAATTTTGCACGGTGTAGCCTACAGGCGAGTTGCCGTCGTGAAAATTTGGAAAAATCGGAAAATCTAGAGAAAATTATATGAACACACCTAACCATTTATATACCATTTTATTCGTAATTTTATTCTGCATCTTTCGTACGAACAAAGTTTTTTTGTATCTTTTACGGTTTAAGAGAAAATCGAGGAAAACTGGTTTGAACATTTATTGTAAAATTAGAAAATTTAAACAAATAATTATAAAAAATAATATAACTATATATAAATTCGTTTTATATTCATTGAGATCTATAAAAATCAATAAATACATAATTTTATACAAAAGTTTAAAAAAACCCAAAAAACACCTAAAAACTCAATAATTAACTATAATTCATATTGTCCATATATATAAAACTGTTTGAACATCTAACAAAATTTTCGACAAAAATTTTTCTATCATAAGGGTTCACAGTTCGAAATTTTCCCAGACTTTTGTCTTGACGATTCACACCGTAACCCGGAGCGACGCCTCGCCGCAGGTCAAAATCACGTCGCTTGGGACTCAGTCTAATACTTACGCTGTGGCCGCGCGCCTTATATAGGGGAATAGGTCGTGTCGAGTGCGATGCGAGCAAGCTCAGGCTAAAGTACGCTATGTTGTTCGGGCGGGTACGGATATCATTCCCCGGTGTAGTTTTTACATCATATTCGATACTTTTAGTCTGTCAATGATATATTAGCGTAACTTTTAATAATGTTGTGAGCCACATCTAGAATTATATACCCCGTATATATTCGGATGCTGGTTTGCGGCTATAGATAACTGGTGGTAGGATCATTCGTTTTTAAACGTTCGATCAGAGAGAGTTGAAATTATTTGGGTCTGCGGACCGCAAATATGAAATCTATATATTTTAATAATATAGAATTTTACAAATTGACTACGGTCAAATATATGTGAATATAGCAGAACTAGCAAAGCTTCTCGCAGCGATGGTCTTTCGTTTTATGAACGTTTGATCGGAGCGAGTTGAAATTATTTGGGTCTGCGGACCGCAAATATAAAATCTATATATTTTAATAATATAGGATTTTACAAATTGACTACGTCAAATATATGTGAATATAGCAGAACTACAAAGCTTCTCGCACGAGGATCTTTCGTTTTATGAACGTTTGATCGGAGCGAGTTGAAATTATTTGGGTCTGCGGACCACAAATATGAAATCTTGTGATTACTCGACAAATTATTGCTGTAATCAAGTGCGCTCCTATAGTATAATATACTGTGGGCAAAAGCTTCTGGCAATGATCATTCGTTTCATTAACGTTTGACCGGAGCTAGTCGCAAAATATTGCGCAGTGTGCAAAAGCAGCGTGACGCAGTTTACAACCGCTTAGCGCTCTTATGCATTGTGTGAGAGCACTGCCATGTATATCTGCTCGGTATCGCCAGATGCCTGAGCGAATGACGAAGTTCGTTGTGAAAACGGCGTTCTTTTTGAATATTATACTTTAAACGCATAGCTCAATCAATTCTTTGGGCGCTAGATGAAAGTCTAGTGTTTTAAAGTCGATTGTAGTAAACGCTTGCGTTAGTATTCTATATACTCTGCACATTTTATTCAAATTGTGCGAATTTGAACATTCGCTTCATTGCGTTGTTTTAAGAAAATGAAAAATCAGCGAAAGCAGATTTTTCAATCTCACACACAGTGAAATATTCATATTTCAATTTTAAAGCGAGGACGTTTGTTTTTGGACCACAACGTGCTCTAAAATTGCTAAAGTGGTTGCGCGTCCTAGAGAATTTATTTCTTGCGACCCGCCATATAGCCTGTCCAGACCATCGCGGTGATGGTTCGCACGGTAACCCGAGGCGACCCGTCGCTGCAGGTCAAACTGTCGTAGACCGTGTCTAGAATAATATACGCCGTATATGTTCGGATGTCGGTTTACGGCCGGGTTCTGGACCTTATTTATAAGTGTTCAACCATACTGTACAGCATATCCGCGGGCATGTGTCGTTGACGCAAAGACTCTTATGCGGAAAATAAAATATACAAATGCAATCAACTCAATACTCTCCGAGCGAGAATAAAAGTTAGTTATAACGATGAATTCTTATAATGAATTCGCCCCGACGTTTTCAATCTAACGAAGGGTAAAGAGACTGTTTGAAATTAACTGGGTCTGCGGACCGCAAATTTCATGTACGGACCGCCGTTTCGACGGTTGTTAAAGGTCTAGCCTCTGTGTAAGCGCAGAATATATAAAATATCAAGTCGCGATGTAAACTGTTCGTCATGTCCAGGGAATATCGTACGACTCAGATATATATGTAAGAAAATTCGTTGTTTAGAAATATTCATCGAACTTTTCTATACAAAGTGTGGTCTCTCGGGTGACGCCGAGGGACATTTACGCACTATGCTATTATATATATA
>NW_020538040.1:124428858-124432020 GCF_003426905.1 Ctenocephalides felis
AGGGAATCCGGTTCCTATTCCGGAACCCGGCAGCGGAACCGTTTACAAGTCGGGCCCTCGCAAGAGAGTTCGTCGGGGTAACCCAAAATGACCTGGAGACGCCGTCGGGAAATACGGGAAGAGTTTTCTTTTCTGTATGAGCGTTCGAGTTCCCTGGAATCCTCTAGAAGGGAGATAGGGTTTGGAACGCGAAGAGCACCGCAGTTGCGGCGGTGTCCGTATCTTCCCCTCGGACCTTGAAAATCCAGGAGAGGGCCACGGTAGGTGTCGCGCCGGTTCGTACCCATATCCGCAGCAGGTCTCCAAGGTGAAGAGCCTCTAGTCGATAGATAAATGTAGGTAAGGGAAGTCGGCAAATTGGATCCGTAACTTCGGGATAAGGATTGGCTCTGAGGATCGGGGCGTGCCGGGCTTGGTTGGGAAGCGGGCGTAGGCCGATGTGCCGGGCCTGGGCAAGGTGAAATTGTCCTTGTGACTTAGATCCGAGCTCGGTCCCGTGTCTAGGCCCCCCGCGGATCTTTCTTGCTGCGAGGTTTCTGTGCCGGCTTCGGTCGGTCAGTCGTACTCTTCGGCCGCCATTCAACGGTCAGCTCAGAACTGGCACGGACTAGGGGAATCCGACTGTCTAATTAAAACAAAGCATTGCGATGGCCCTAGCGGGTGTTGACGCAATGTGATTTCTGCCCAGTGCTCTGAATGTCAACGTGAAGAAATTCAAGCAAGCGCGGGTAAACGGCGGGAGTAACTATGACTCTCTTAAGGTGGGAGTGGTTGGGGTTCTTCGGGACCTCAGCTAGCAAGTGGCCTTCCTCCTCGTGGGTCCCACCGTGAGTACCCCTTCGGGGGGAAACTAAGCCACCTCTGTGCCTATGGACCTGTGGGCTGCCAACCCACTCGTTCCTATTATCAGTCGGTTCTAGTAATAATGCAAAGCCTCGGATGATTAATTCAAACTCGGGGGGGCCCGCAGGCCCTTCCATACTGACTGACACAGGAAATCATTCTTGCCGCTATCCCGAGTGTAATAAAGTATTTAATACCGTAGTAGGTCGTGGAGTGCACGAACAAAGGCAACACAAAGAGTGGTATGATAGCAGGATGGCGACGATAGAGCCAAAGAAAGCCAGATGGACGGAAGAGGAACAAGCGCTCATGGCTAAGGAAGAAGCAGCTTTAGTGATTAAGGGAGCTTCCCATATAAACAAAGCCCTTCTGTCTGTTACACCCGGTCGATCTCTGGAGGCCATTAAAGGCCAAAGGAGATCGCCGAAGTATAAAAGCCAGGTTGCTGATTTCGTTAATATGATGTCAAACCAAAATAACACCGAGCCTTGTTCTCCGGTTACTACAGATACCACCGGTAACGCACTATTAGAGGCACTGTCACAGGCAGTCTCAAGTACAGTAGAAAAATTTAATGATAAAACTTTGACGAATATCTGCCACTCAGTTAGCGCAATAACGCTAAGCGATCTAAAAGTAAGAGTCACTGACTATCTTAAGTCAATCTTTCCTCAGAAGAACAAACCACCACCAAATCACGTCAGAAGCACCAAAAGAGGAAAGCACCCTAAAAGACAAAATAAGAGACAACTTAGGAGGCACCAATACAAAATCACTCAACTACATTGGGCGAGAAACCCAACGAAGTGTGTCCAATTTATTCTAGATAACAAAGTTATCTCTAACAAACCTTCAGCAGACACAATGACACAATTCTGGACCAACGTTATGACCGGAAATTCTATGCTATCGCCCGGGTCGGAAAAAGCGAGAACCCAAGATCTCTCGCACATATGGAAGCCTGTAATGCCCAATGAAATAATTAAGAGCTACCCGGCCAAAAATTCAGCGCCCGGACCGGACGGGATATCAGCAAGCCTTTTAAAATCGATACCAACAAACACCTTGGTAAACCTGTATAACATATTCTTGTTCATGGGAAACATCCCCGAACAACTAATGGAATCCTACACTACGCTGATTCCCAAAAAGGATAATGCTGAGAATCCCGGCGACTTCAGACCGATTACGGTCTCATCAGTGATTACAAGGCATTTCCATAAGATACTAGCTAAACGAATGACAGAGTCGATTAAAATTGATAATAGACAAACAGCTTTCCAGCCGATCGATGGATGTGCACATAACATATTTGCACTTGATTATTTACTAAAGTATCACAGGCAAAAATTTAAACCTGTATTTATTGCTTCAATCGACGTCGCGAAAGCGTTTGATTCGGTATCACATAAAGCACTAATTGATACCTTAAAATTTTACAACCTACCTGATAGATGTGTGGATTACATTAATAATATCTATACGAACAGCTGGACAAGACTCCGGTATGAAAACTGGTACTCGGATCCCATTAGTCCGAGGAGCGGTGTGAAACAAGGAGACCCTTTGTCACCAGTTTTGTTCAATCTTATCATTAACAGACTTATTGAAAGTGCCCCACCTGAGATCGGGGTTATGATGGAGGGAATGACGATAAATATCTTAGCCTTTGCGGACGATATTGTCCTTGTGGCATCGTCTCAAAAAGGTCTTCAAGTACTGCTTGACCACGCTGACGACTTTCTATCAAAGTGTGGCCTTATAGTTAACAACGCCAAGTCATTCTCTATTACCATCAGAAATGTGCCACACGCAAAGAAATCGATTATTGATAAGAGTATTAAGTTCAGGTGTGGTGGTCGTGATTTACCTGCTCTCTCCAGGGTAGAAATATGGACCTATCTAGGTGTATCTTTTACTCCGGAAGGTGCCGTATTGTGCGACCTGAAAGAGAAGTTACAGAGCATTATTGAAAAGCTATCCAAAGCACCAATAAAACCCCAGCAACGGCTATTCGCTTTAAGAACAGTCGGGATTCCTAGACTACTCCACCAATTGACGCTGGGTAACACCACACTTGGGCTTCTAAAGGCCTTGACACAACTATAAGAAAAGCCGTAAGATCCTGGCTGAGGCTACCAACAGACACAACTAACGCGTATTTTATGCAAGAGACAGAGACGGTGGTTATCCCTTCCGTCTCTAAGATGGTTGGTGCCTCTTAGAAGAAGGGGAAGACTTCTAAATTTAGGAAGGACCGAGTCAAGTTACCATCAACTTGAAGTAGAAAAATGTGTCAAACGCCTTACTGATAATGGA
>NW_020538040.1:124433020-124504602 GCF_003426905.1 Ctenocephalides felis
GTAAATATTTCGATTCTTTTATAATAAAATATTCAGTATATTTATTTCCTTTTTAACAAAATATTCAGTATTTATATATAATTTCAAACTACATCTAGTAAACTTTTAGGGGACATTTGCGAGTAAGCCTAACCTAGAATCATGCATCGAAACAGGTTTAAAAACATTTTCCGGCTTTTTGAAATCAGTAACTTACGGGTACATCAGACTACATCAAGTAAAACTTCTAGGGGACATTGCGAGTAAGCCTAACCTAGAATCATGCATCGAAACAGGTTAAAAACATTTTCCGGCTTTTTGAAATCAGTAACTTACGGGTACATCAGACTACATCAAGTAAACTTCTAGGGGACATTTGCGAGTAAGCCTAACCTAGAATCATGCATCGAAACAGGTCAAACTACTTTTGTAGAAAAATATTGTTTTTTGGGTTTTTAGGAATGACATATATTTATTCTATTATTTATTTACATGACATGGTTTAAATAAAACATTTTTATTTCTTTAAGTTACATTTTTATTTAAAATAAAATTTCTTACATTTAGCTATACAATTTAAATAAATTAATATCTGAAATCTTGCTTGCTTTCCAGTCGAGGATGCTTTTCACGAGATAGTAGTGTCGCTGTCATAACACCTTCGCGATTTGCTCTAATACGCGTTTCGATACATTAGCCAGTAATTGAACATGTCTCTCAGTTCCCTGAATGTGGACCGGAATTTTAGGGTCACTCCATGGACACTCATTGCTTTGTAGATATTGTACTAGATGTTCATGAGGAATATTTAGCGTAAAGGCTGGTTCGGATATATTTGAATAATCATCCATATCTATCATATTAGTATAGTCGGTGCATTCGAAATTTATTTCGGGTGTTTTGTAATCTCTCAATTGCGTCAGGTCTTCCACATTATTACGGTAATATAAGATTTTTCTTATAGCTGAATCTCGTATTTCCTTTTTATTATCAAACAACATTGCTAATAAAATATTTTCCGAGTGAGCATAGTATGCGTTTTCTTTAGCAACATTGTTCACAATTTGTCTTAAATTCGAGTCTAAATATTGCGTCCAGCTAATAAATTTATAAAATAATATACTACCATACACCACAGAGTTGTAATATTTAATGTTAAAGTACATTGGAATATATACTTTCATTACGTAGTTTGCCAGAATTTTCAAATTTTTGGATGGCTTATTAGTAGTTACATATAACCGAAGTAACCTACTAGCCTTCGTGAGCCAACGGGAATGTGCTATTGCCCTGGTTTCATGTTAGCTAAGTCTGTCGATACTTCTCCAGAAGCAACTGCTTTAGCTATTTTTATTAAATAACTTGAGTCAGTTGTCGATTCAGCAGGACTTATATCAGCCAAATTTTCAAGTGGGATTGTTTCAAAGTCTTTTACCGGCTGGAAGTATATAGGAAAAAATAAATTATATTGAATTTGAACATAGGGTATTAAAAAATAGTAAATATGTTATAACTCACCGGTATATTTTCGCATGTTTCAATTTGTTTGCTTAATATTCCAGTTTTTGTTTGTGGTCCAGTGGTCAATGATTTTTCCAAATAGTTAAATAAATGGCGAAGTGGAAGTTCGTTAAAGTGGAGAAGACACACAAACCAATGCAGTGGCCTGTTTAACTGAATTTCAAATCGACGTAAAATACCATTTTTCACGCCTGTATTTGCTGGTTCACCATCGCAACATATGCCTATCAAAGAATCGAGAGCTATTCCTTTATCGGCGAAAAACTCGTTCAATTTGATTACTTTACTTTCCGAATCTTCATTTTCCAATTTTGTGTAACCCAACAATTGGCCATTCGGTTCCTTTAAAATAACTAAATGCGCTTCTTTAATCATTCGTGGGTGAAACTTCTTATCGATTTTTTTCCATGGTAATAGAATCATTTTTTCGGCCGTCGAATGAAAATGCTATTAATTCAGAAGAATCATATCGTTTGTGTAGAGCTTGCCTATTTTTCTGCCTCTCACGAACGCTTTTATTTTTATCCATAATGACAGGATTGCCCCAATCATCCGTTATGCCCAGGTCACGCAGGATTGCCGTCACCACGCCAGAACCAACTCTATCAGAAATTGCAAATCTGTCGCACATTAAGGCATAGCTTGGAGCCTTATATCTTCGACTATATGGACCACGTTTTATATGAGAGGTATTTTGTGAACTTTCCGAACTGCTTTTAGAATCAAAATCAACATCTGGAGTATATGTCTCACCTGGAGTAATATTGCTAGTTATTGTAGATTCTGATACTTCATCTTCAATTTTTATAATATATTCTGGTATCGTAGATTTCCTCTCATTATGTTGATCCATCATAAACGCTTGTAAATGTTCTGGGATCAGTCCACAGGAACACAGTAATCTTCGCAAATCACATTTGCATTTTCCAATATAAAATAATTCTTTCGTGGATTCTACAAACTCCTGAAATGATGCTTGGGTAGACTTGCTTTTATTTGTACTTTTATATTTATCAATCAATCGGTTCAATTTTCTAGCGATACTTCGTTTCTCCATAATTGGAATATCAATTTTTTCCCACGTCTGAATCAATTTCGTTACCACATTTGGAGTAAATGTTTTATATGAAAACATTTTATTTTGTTTTTTTGATATTTCGGCCAAATAAAAATAATACCTGATAATTTCCATACTTGTCGGAAGATTTACTCCAGTAAATTCTTTTGCTTCCCCAAATGTAATTTGATCATGCGAGCGCATATGATTCAAATTACTGGCACTTGCGCCGGAATTTAAATAAGAATTCGCCATTGATACTTCACGTCTAACTGGAGAACTGAATGAAGATTTTTGCCAATTTTTCACATTAATATATCCTTTTCGAAACTTCGAGAATTATTATAAAAAAATACTAGCGCACTCTGATGGAAATAAATAACAACAAACTAAACCCGATTTAAAAACCCCCGTACAAACTATCAATCAAAATATAACTCACAATTTGAATTATTCACATGCCTAAATTAATATATTAACTTATTAAAAACAGTATTTTATTGAAAATTTCGCTGGCTAAAGAGTTATTTGCGATATATGGTTTTGAAGTCAAAATTCATTTAAATAACACATATATTTCATATGAAAAGGTGCCCATATCGCTTAATTTTACTTCTATAATGATTCGGCCCACCCTAATATATATATATATATATATATATATATATATATATATACATAGCTGGGCACCGTTAATCAAATAGTTAACTTCGTTAATCGTTAATCCGCTACAAAAAAAGTTAACTTCGTTAAACGTTAAAGCGTTACATTTCGGAAGAATTAACGCAAGTTAACGTTAATCGTTAATCCGTTAATATGTGTAAAATTACATTTTTATATCGTTGCGTTAGTGAACTTAAAAAACTTATTAACTTCCCGTAGGGCAAGTTATAGTAATCGGAAAAAAATCGAAAATGAAAATTTTTATATATCTTTACGTTTCAAAGGTTCCTGAACAGAGAATTTTGGCATACCTTAGAAAAAATGTATGTATGTGTGTGTGTGTGTGTGTGTGTGTTGGTATGTATGTATGTATGTACGTGTGTGTATGTATGTGCGGATACAAATTTTCGTCGACGATTTCGGGAACACGGATCAACCGATTTGAATAACTCAAAAAACATTCGATTTGTATTGATAAGAAGACGTGCTGATTAGTTTTTGGCGAAGGCAGGTCTAGCCGTTCCGAAGATACGGGACAAAAAGTGCCGAAAACGGTGTTTTATACACTTTCGTGTGTATAAGGAAAATGGCACAATTATCACATACCGTGATAACGCTATTGGTCAACTTTCCGTTTTTATGATTGCATATTGTTTTACAAGAATTTTTTTCTAAATAAAGGGAAAGAGTTTTTTTAACTTCCCGTAGGGCAAGTTATAGTAATCGCAAAAAAATCGAAAATAAAAATTTTTGCATTTCTCGACGTTTCAAATGTTTCTGAATATTTTGGCATACCTTAGAAAAAATGAATGTATGTGTGTGTGTATGTATGTGTATGGATACAAATTTTCGTCGACGATTTCGGGAACACGGATCAACCGATTTGAATAATTCAAAAAACATTCGATTCGTATTGATAAGAAGACGTGCTGATTAGTTTTTGGCAAAGGCAGGTCTAGCCGTTCCGAAGATATGGGGCAAAATTAACCCAAAAACGGTAACTCAGTTTTTAAGAGAACGGAGCGTCCGATTTGAATAATTCAAAAAAACATTTCACTTGTATTGACAAGGTGAGGAATCGATAAAATTTTCATGAAGGTAGGTCTAGCGGTTTCGGAGATATGGAGAAAAAAAGTAAAAAAAAAATGCCATTTGGCGGTCAAAATGATCATTAGACATATGCACATCAAATTATCAGATATTTTATAGAGATTTTAACAATAAGTATAAATTTTATTTACATTCCTATGGGTTCCGTACCAATGTTTATCCTTTAGACAGCGACGCGGCGCTTACGCGCTTTATATTTTGTCTCTATGCAGTCCTAAAGCAGTAAAATTGCTTTGAAAAAAAGTTCAGATCTTCCAAAATATGTCAAAATAAAGAAAACATTTTTTTTTTCAAAAAAAATTAATTTTTTGTCCAATAGTTTATAGTTTCTCAAAAATCTTATTTTTCGAAGTAATTTTTTTTCAAAAATGTTAATCGTTTTTAAAAAAATAATAATTTTAGGTACGGAAAGTACCAGCAATTTGCCTTAAGGCACAACGCCTTAATTGCCTTAAGACAGAATTCCACTTACAGCTAGTTCTTTAAAGAGTTCGTAGCTCTTTGGTTTTTCTATAGACTGAGTGACAGAATTGAAAAAGTCTTCCTTCTCGTCATCATCGTTGTTACTCGCATTGCTCCCTCCGCCACTTAAACTATCTCAGTCCTTCGAATTTTTCGCTACTTCTTGCCATAAGGCATCTTCTACCTTTTTTCCGTGCATTTTCTTACTGCATCCTCTCTACTGCTGTCATACGTTTCTAGCCACATTAACCGAAACTTTGGGTGAAATGCCGCGGCAAGTTGGCACTGTTCATCATTCAGGAGTAGTCCAAATCTTTTCTCTATGCCGTTTAATAAGGCATTGGCTAAAGCTGTGCCGTGCGGTAAATAGTAGGCATTGGATTAACGATTAACGGACTTCTCGCATTTTAACGGAAGTTAACGTGTCCGTTAACATTTTTAAAAGTCAACTTAAAAGTTAATCCGTTAATCAAAATGTTAACTTCGTTAATTAACGATTAACGGATTAACGAGTTAATGCCCAGCTATGTATATATATATATATATATATATATATATATATATATATATATATATTAACCATAAAGTAATATACACAATTAGAGTTCACTAACTAGGGTTTTGCTATCGAAATTAAGCGCAAATCGAATCTTAAAGCCAAAGTCATTCTAAAGTCAATACAAACAACACTTGAAAATAATATCATTCCATAGGCATATGTGCATTTGGAATTATTCTAACCGCGACAATGATTTGTTTTGATATTCGAAACAAAACAATATTCTATTAATTTTGTCGAATTTAGAAATAGTATTCATTTTCACATACAAAAACTTATTTGTTATTTTTATTATATTCTGAAACTAACGCATTCCATGTTAATATTACCAGGTAGAAGATTCCAAAAACTGCAGATTTGGACTTCTTCACCAAACGGATCCTGACGTTATAAGGCGTGAAAAGCGGCACATAAAGAAATGAGAACATTATTTTCTAAAACCCTGTAGTTATTTCTATCACCACCACGATTCCCATCATCACCATTTTCATCTCCGTTAGCATATCTACGACCACCACCTTGTCCACCTCGAAAGCCACCTCTTCCTCCTCGGCTTTCGCGAGCCCTTCCACCACGATCACCTTTACGACCCTGATCCCCATCTAGAATTATCATTTTGATAGTCATTCTGGGACTCATCCTTACCTTCATATACATCATAATTATCACCATTATTTCTGGACTTGTGTAGCCTTTTTTAGCATTTGTAGCATTGGAAGCTTTACTTTATGAACTTTGGTCTTGGTCGTGGCCATTATCTTCAATTCCATAATATTGTCTTCCTCAATCATTATAATTTATTGCGGGTTGAATAAAAAATAGTGCAAGCCCATACCAACCCCAACGTCGTCATCATCTTGAAGGAATTATCCAAAGGAGATAACTCGAACCAACTGACTTTCATAAAATGTCAAAGACCAAAGAGTCAGAGCTGATCTGCGCAGTGGTGTTTAGAATACATCTTGTAATGTTTTTTGTGTATTGTTCATAAACAAGAAAGAATAAATTAATATCGATGAATAGTTTATATATTTTATTTTATTTTTAATTTTTAATAAACTTGCTAACTTTATACATTTAGCCACCTACTACTTTACATTATATTCTATACAATCTCTTTATATTCTATACAATTTTTCTATCTTATTCGCTACATACGTTTATCTAATATTAATTTTACAGTCTTCCACAAAATGACATAACAGGCTGTAACATTTTAGGTTTTGTAATAAAGTGCATAAATGAAAAGATTTCTTAATTTTTTTTTATTGTTTCCACAGAAATCAAAACTCTTTATTATTGTTCTATAAGCTGTTTTTGTGTATGACTTATGACCTAAGGTATTGATATGAGAAGCAACCCATCGGTTCATCCTTCTCCTATGTGTGGGGTTTATATATTAGCTCTTATGTCTAATAGTGTGCATATGATTGTATGATGCAACTATGTCCACGAAGGACAATTTCCACTTGGAATTATATTGTGATCTATAACCCCAAGTGAAAATTTGACATCAAAGTTGCCTGATGTCAGGCTTGGCGGTAGCGGAAATCGAACCAGCGAACCTGGGTCTAGTTGGTGCTAGCCCACGCTCTAACCGATTTCGCCACCGCTGGCCCATTTCTTAAAATGATTTAAATTATATAATTTATCAAGAAATATTTTTCTTTGATTTTCATATCTTGACAGACAGACAGACAAAAGTATTTATTTCAATATTTAGAATACATTTTTCAGTGTTGCCTTTTGTACATATTTTTCTACCCGTGGGTATTTTATATAACATATATGTTTTACAATATGTATACAATATGATTGTATGTGTGTACTAAAAAAAGAAAAAAATAAACTATCAAAAAAAAAATACAATTTCTTTCTAAATTATATGTTTTGTTAACTCCCCTTAAGAGAGAGGAGTCACATAAATCATATGCTCCTTATTTAGCCGCTATGGGTCGATCAGTATATAGTTTGGCATGGCGTGATTGCCATACCAAATTACGTCTCTAGTGTATTGGCCGAGACCCGCAATGTTAGTATTAGGATGATCCCCACATTTTAGATAAAAATTTTTGGTGAGCTTTTTTATATAGTCGAGTATTGTCGGTACGTCAGTCTGTTTGTGTATGTATTTTGAAGAGTAGTAATGTCTAGTCAGTGGGTCCTTTATTTTGTTAAGTTTTAGTCGTAGTGTCTTATTTTGTAACGTCTGTAGTTTCCGTAAGTTAGTCTTAGTCGTCGCGTATCATGCTGGAGCGGCGTATGCCAGTACCGGTCTTATAAGTGTCAAATAAAGTGTCCGCTTGTTCTTCACGCTATTGTGGTTCAAGAGAGGTCTCAGTAGATTTAACATCCCGTAATCCAATTTTCGTATTAATATGTTTCGTGAAGCTGAGTCTATGGTCAAGGGTCACACCAAGATATTTGACATTCTTGGACCACTCAACTTCACAGTCCAATACTTTAATTTTGTCCAAGTCAGTCAGTTTAGTCGTGGCATTTCGGCTCTTTGTAAGAATTGCCTCCGTCTTTTGAGGATTGATTCTGATCGGCCATTTGTCAGTATATTCTGTTAGCTTGTCTATGTGTGTCTGTATCTTTGTAGTCAGTAGCGTAGGTGATAGTAATGATTTGTATATGGCAGTATCGTCAGCAAACGTCAGTAACGTTGTGTCGGCGTCAGTGGATATGACGAAAATGTAGACGTTAAACAGTGACGGTCCCAGGATCAAGCCCTGCGGTACTCCCGCCGTCACTTGTTTAACCGTCGAAAGTCCGTTGTCTCTTTGTACAGTAAAGTTGCGGTCTGAGAGGTATGAGTGTAATGTTCTTGCAATTTACGGTGGAAAGTTGAGTTGGATAAGTTTATGTATAAGTCCGTCCATCCAGATGGTATCAAACGCCTTCTCAAAGTCGAGTAACATCAATCCGGTCTGGTTTCGTCTGTTAAAATTGAGAACTGTATTTTCTATGAGTTTTGTCAGTGGGTGTAATGTAGAGTGTCGTTCTTTGAAGCCGTATTGTGTGTCAGGTATAATTTTGTCCCCCTTCTAATAGACTAGCAATATTATTCCATATTTCATAATACTCTCTGCATCATGTAATTTTGATGTACAGAAGTTTTATAATTTTTCAATACAACTTTTATTGTCTGTAAATATAATTGAATCATTTTATTAAGTCCAGTATCTTTTTTTAAATGCTATCAAGTCAGTCGTAAACACTGACACAAAACCGTTACGTTTATAGCCTAATTTTATGTTTAAATTTTTTAAATGGTTTTAGTGCCATCCATAAAAATCAATTTAAATACATTTAAATTACACTGCGCCACACTAATTTTTTTTCCTGCGGTGTTATGATGGTTTTTAGGTAAGTCAAGGGCGCTGATTCCGAAAACAGTAACAGAAATTTGCTAAGAGCTCTAGCTTTTGAAATATCTTAAAATATGCTATTTTTACCTTAAATTACAATAAAACATGCAACATTTTTCATTTTATGCTATCAAAAGTCTTTTTATATGATTTTCGAGCGTGGACTGATTTCGTCATTAGTTGCGTGGTCTGACTAATTTTGTTAAAAGTTCAAGGAAAAAAATAACAGTGCCATTTTTGTCGCGCAGTGTTATCATTATCAACTTTAAAAATCTTATCCATATTCAATGTACTGTCTAGGTGGAGCATTGGTAGGCGTGGATCACATTGCTCCAAGGCATATTCTAAAACTTTTATACTGCTTTATCTAGTTTCTTACAATGCCTATTATTATTAAATATTATGCATCTATAATCAAAGTGCGATCTATTTAAAGCTTTGTATAATTTATGGGCTGTAATAGGGTGAGAACACCATCATGTTGCATTCACCATCCCCAGAAAATTGGAATTTCTCTCGACTATTTTCATTACATAATTAATATGAGTTTTAAATGAAAGCTTTTGATTGTAAAATATCCGTAGAAACTTATTAATTTTCTCAACTTTGATGGAATGGTTACAGCTGTTAACAATTCTAGAAAAACGTTTGCCTCTATGCCTTGTGAAAATACCTATCAAACTTTTGTCATCAGACAACTCCAGACCTTTTTTTGATAGCCACAAAAGAAAGTGTTCACAATTCCGAGACAATGCATCTATAGCTTCCTGAAGGCTATGTTTTTCTACATATACTCGTACTACTACATCGTATGTATTTGTATATTGCAGAATGTTAGTACCCGGTTCCCAAATATATTCTATATCCCTTATTATTCCTTACGTACAAAGCATATAGAATTAAACTTAAAATACCGCCTTGCGGAAGTCCCTTATACATCCTTCTTGGTCCTATAATACTATCATTAATTTTTAAGTAAATATTTCTCTCCAAAACTGTAGCAGTTATAGATCTAAAAAATCATGTGGAAGTTCTATATCATTCAAGACTTTACTTAAAATTTCAGGAATAACATTCTCGTATGCTCCTTTGATGTCTAAACAATGCCACGACATAGTTATTGTTAGCGTTGGCTAAATGTAAATCAGCAATGAAAATACTTAAGTTATCGTATGTTCCAAGACCTTTTCGAAAACTATATTGAATTGTCGGCAAAATATTATTTTTTTCTATCCAACACTCTAAACACCTTTTAATTATCCTGTATTTGACTTTAGCGACACATAAAGCTAGTGATATGAGTCTGTATGACGATGTTATACTTGGGTTCTCTGAGCTTTTTAATAAAAATTAATATATAAATATTCCATTCTCGTATTCTATCAGGTATTAACCATAAAATGTTAATGATAATTTCAATAAATAGTTTTTTGACTAAAATTAGTAGATTACTAATCATAGAATAAAATATAAGATCCTTACTCGGAACTGTATCTGTATTTTTCCTAAATACTAAATTTAACTCTAATAATGAGAACGGTTTTAACAGCATATGTTTTACAATACCAAAAAGCTTTTGTAATTTTATTTAACATGAGATTCAACCCCGGCAGGGGCATAACAATCCACCTTCCCTTATTTCATGCGAATATTTTCCTTCGGATTAACGGGCACCACAAAATTTTTAAGACTGTTGACCAATGCAAATACCTCCCTCGGTGGTGTATTCGGTTTTAATTGTTCGTATACTGATACCAACTATATTTTTTCTTTTTTTAAAAAATTCTTCTAATATTCCTATTAAAAACTGGACTTTTGTCTATAATTTTTTTTCCACAACTTTGGTATCTTTTTGGATCCAAAGAGCCTAAATTAATTGCTACCACATTGTAAGGCTAATTGCGATGCACAAAAACAGCCGCCCTTCCTTTTCCATCTTCTCTGTCTTACTATATTAGAATTTGAAAATAAATAATTATTCTCTTTATGAAACCAATAATTATCTTTATTCAGTAATTGCCAGGATTGGTATATCCTGACATGACAAAATATATTCTAAACTACTCCTATTGGACATAAATGACCTTGCATTCCAGTGAAGTATTTCTACATTCATTACACTATTATTTTTTAAATTTATTCTTGCCATAAGAATCGATTTCTAATGATAATTTATAACTTTTTTAAATGTTATTTTATACTCTCACTATTCTTGTCATGTTTTATTAAGTAACTATAGTAAGAAAAAAAAATTTCAAAAAAGTAATTTTTTGTCCAATTTATAGTTTTTCAAAAATCTAATTTTTTCGAAGTAAATTTTTTTCAGAAATGTTATTCGTTTTTGAAAAAATAATAATTTTTGGTATGGAAAGTTCCAGCAATTTGCCTTAAGGCACGATGCCAAGCGCCCCATTAGTTTATTATTATTATTAGATGTTAAATTATTTAACAGTTGTAATAAATATTGTAATAAAAAAAAACGTATCTCGGTATATATAATTTATACTCATTTTAAACTAGTACATTATTTTAGAATGCTAATTTTATTTTATTTTTTCCGATTCACCCCTGCGTTGTGTACCATTTTTCCGAAAGACATAGGATGTAACCTACCTATATTCTTACCAATGGTCTCAATATAAACCATAAATGGTCCTTTGTCGCAAGCATCGATTCTTGATAAGTTATTGACTGTCTTAAGAATATTCCCATGTTAATGTCTTCACACGCTTCTGAACTGCATTACAAATTAACACTATTCACGTAATTACCTGATTTAATATGATTGAAATTACTCCCCAAATTAATTTCTTTGCTTGATTACGTATTAACTGGTATATTAACACTATTCATATTATTATCTGACATAACATTATTGACTTTACTTTACTGCCCATATTAATTTCATCACTCGATTTTGTATTGCCTTGCATATGTACACTATTCGTACTATTATCTGTCATGATATTGTTAATATTATTTCCCATATTAATTTCTTCACTCGAATCTTTCAAACCTTGTCTAATAACACTATTCATATCTTTACTTTTCTCTAAATTGTCGATTCTAACAATTTTATCTTTTGAATTACCACTTCTTTTAAATTTATCTCTTAACAAACTTACTTCCCCTTTACTTCTGTAAGAATTTCTTTCGTATTTCTGAATAGTTTACTTCTTTTAATATTTCTATACGATTTGCTTATTTTTCCAATGCTACACTTTTCCGACACTAATTTCCCCTCACTACTATCAACACTAATTGCACCTGCATACTTTATATCCATGGTCTAAACACGTGTATATTGCTCCTGCAATTGTAGCACTAATGGCAAGGCAGTCGCTACCTAAACTCGGTTCAGAATGACTATATGAGTCACAGAGCTGATGTAAGAAGGAAACTATAATTAAAATAATATATAAAAGTTAAAATAAAAATAATAATAATTACAACTCATAACATGATTAAAACTAAAGGTAAAATTATAATATAAACTAAATAATCCGTGAAACTGTTCCAATGAACAGCTTACTATGTTATGTCAAATCTAAAGGAATTTTTCTCTTCAACCTAGTTAACGGAGTTATAAGTAAAGGTGCTATAAGATGATTTGGATGGTTTTCTAGCTTGAAGTGATGGATTGAACTTCTGCTGCTAATTACATCCTTAATAAAAGAAATAATGAGGTCGTCATGGATGACTTTATTACTTACATACCAAGGTGCGTCGGTGATCTGTCTTAAGACTTTGGATTGCATTCGTTGCATTAAAACAAAATTGGACATGCTGGCGCAACCCCAAAGCTCTATACCGTAGGTCCAGATGGGCTTTATTACAGATTTATATACCAATAATTTGTTGTCAAGCGATAGTATTAATTTGCGCCTCATTATCCAATTCAGGTCTGCAATCTTCTGTTTGATTTGTTTTGTTTTGGCAATAATGTGGGTTTTCCATATTAGTTTTCGATCCAAATATATTCCCAGCTGTTTAACATTTTCAGCTGTTGGAATTTTCTGGCAATTAAAGTAAACTTCAGGACATCTTAGTTTGTTTAAAGAAAATGTAATATGGCAAGATTTGCACTAATTAATAACAATGCGCCATTTTTACGTCCATTGCTCGACAGCATTTAGATGTAACTGGAGCTTGCTAGATGCAATTATAGGGCTGATATATATATATATATATATATATATATATATATATATATAATATTACTTTTAGAGTTCTTTTTCTTTGCAATTTTAAAATCCATAAATAAAAGGGAAGATGTTTTTATTATTAGAGCAGTGATATCTTCGACTTTATAAGCATATGTATATTGTTATACACAATATATGTTTATATTAATTCGAATAATTTATATGAAACGAATTATAATATAATATATGTGAGCTGCTTTAGTTTCAGTTTATTGAAAAGATGAATTAAATAATTAATTTAAACTAACAACGAAAGCAAATACTTTTGTTATGGATTTTAAAATATTGCCGTTTATCTATCTCCCGATAGTATTTTCGTAAGAATTATGGTGCTGGCTAGTTGTACATCATTTTCTTTCTACTTGCAAATATTTTTGTTAAACAATTCTTAACTTTACTGGTTGTTTTTGAGATATCGGTGGTGAGCCTTTTTACCCGCGGTCCTTTAAGCTCCGCTCTACCCTACACCTTTTTCAATAAATGGCTGGATCAATTCCCATCAATACTAATCAAATGCTTTTTAAATCATTAAAATCGGTTGAACCATGTTCACGAAAACGTCGACGAAAATTTGTATCCGCTCATACATACATACACACACACGTACAGATTTCCGTGAGGATCAGAAACAAGGACAAATCGAAGGTTTTAATCGGTATTATACCCAGGCGATATTGAGACCGACATACCCAGACAAAAGACCAGTCTATACAAATATTTCTGATATACAAATAGAAAAAAACACACGTTCATCAGTTTTTTCTAAGGTATTGCAAAATGTTCAGAAATCTTTCAAACGTAAAGTTACGCACAAATTTTCATTTCTTTTTTATGTTTTTCAGAAATTTGTTACATAGTCCATTTTACCCCGTCGAATGGGTTAAAATGGGACGGCCAGGGGGCAAACAAGTATTACTCTTATTTTTAATTTTAAAGGAATTTTACGAAATAATAGCTACATTATTCAACCAAACCAAAATATAAATTTCATGCAGAGATAACACTGTGTATACCCTTGATCTGCTATTTTGTCAGAAATACTCAGCGGCAGAGTCGGAATAACTATTCATTTAATATATTTCTTGTAAAATTGCTTCTATATACAAAAAGTTAAATTAAGCTAGAAGCTACTAGTTTAACTTTTTGTTTACTATTTTTTATTGTTTACACCTTTGTCACGATAAAGGTTCAATTGATCCTTTTTTACTCCGCCCACGTGTAAGCTTTTATAGAGGTTATAAAAAACTGTTGAATCTGATTTAATATTAACAATACACATTATAAAATAATTAAATAACGTATACGTACTTACAAATTATGTAAAGGTTCTGTGAACTAATAGTGCTCACAATTGCCGTTTATCCCTCGATGTTTTCTTAAAATTTCGAGTCATTCTGAATCGAATGAGAATAAATTTGGAAAAAAGAATGTGTGTGTGTATGCGTAAGTGAGCCAATTTTTGACCTTTCGACGATATTTTCTGAAAAACGACTGAACCCATTTCAAGAATTTAAAAGCCATTCGTTGTAACTCGATAAGAACTATCGTTTTTCAGTTTTATGCGACGATTGGCCGATCCGTTTCTCTGTAATTAGCAGAAAAGTGAAAAAAATCGTTTTAGCTCATAATCTTCAACCGATTATAAAACTTAAAGAAACGTTCGAATCTGATTGTTTTTATATTATTCCAACACTTATACTAAATATAATGCAAGTATTATGTTGTGTGTAGTATTGTATCAATGAATAATATACACCTATACATTAAAACCTATATACATCAATATACACATGGGTAGATGGTTGTTATTATGAATGCTGCCATTCAAATTTAATGTACAGTTACTCGTGAAATGTAAAAAAAATTGATTGATTAATAATGCGGAATTCAAACTCATGATTGTCAAAACAACATTACGTTGATGCAAATTGAGAAGTTTCCATTGATGCTTTAATATATTTATACCAATCACGCAATAAGAGAACAGATAATTACAAAATTTATAAACAATTCAATTTAACCATTTATAAATTTAAAAATATTTTTCTAAGCAAAAACAATCACATCCTGTTAGAGAAAAATATTCCACGTACATCAGAAACGTGATTCTATTCTAAATTTGAGCTTGAAATAAAATTCATTTGAGAAAAATGTAAACAGAACCGTTCTCATAATCTTAAAATTTCAGTTTTTGTACATAATTTAATATATATATATATATATATATATATATATATTAGAATAGGGATTAATGGTATAGAAATAACTAGCGTTGCCTGGCATCGTGCCTTTATGCAAATTGCAGAACTTCCCGTACAAAATTTTAATTTTATAGAAAGATTCAAAATTTGTATCCGAACACACATATATACATACATTTTTTCTTAGATATGCCAAACTGTTCAGAAACCTTTAAAACGTGAAGAAATATAAAATATTTAACTTCCCGTAGGGTAAGTTATAGTAATAGCAAAAAAATCGAGAATGAAAATTTTCATGTATCTTTACGTTTCAAAGATTTCTAAACATTTTGGCATACCTTAGGAAAAATGAATGTATGTGTGTGTGTGCGTGTTCGGATACAAATTTTATTCGACTATTTCGGAAACAAGGTTCAACTGATTTTAATGTTTCAAAAAACATTAGATTCCTATTGCAGGTCCAGCCGTTTGAAAAATACTGGAAAAAATGCTAATTCAGTTTTGAAGAGAACGGAGCGTCCAATTTTATTAATTCACAAAACATTTTATTTGTTTCGAGAAAATAAAAAACTGATTAAAGTTTTGGGAAAGCAGGGCTAGCAGTTTCGGAAATCTAGTAAAAAATGTAAAAATAAATGCCATTTGGCGGTCAAAAATTATCATTAGATATATACACATTAAATTGTTTACAATTCTATGAGTTTCATAACATCTTTTGTTTGTTAGACTGCGACGCGGCGCTTACGCGCTTCTATATTTCGCCTCTATGCAGCTAAAGCAGCGCGATTGCTTTTCAAATATTTTAAAATATAAAATTTTTTTTTCAAAAAAGTAAATTTTTTTGTAAAATTTAAAATTTTTCAAAAATCGTTTTTTTCAAAATCTAAAAAAAAAACTAATCTTTTTAAAAAAAAAATAATTTTTGTTACGGGAAGTTCCAGTAATTTGCCTTAAGGTACGATGCCATACACCACTAGTTAATTTCCGATTATTTGCGATCGTTATAACTTACCCTATGGGAAGTTAAAAACTTCTGCAATTTTTTACAAAAATCACTTAATTAAGAAGTGGGCCATTACTAAACTACCATACAGTTTTCGGTGCATACATCTCATATTTTCAAAAACCAACGACATGCTAATGCAGATAAATAAATATGTTTATACCTTTAAAATTAAGATAAACAATTTTATCAATCAGAGTGACCTATAATCGATGTATGCGATAGGTCCAAAACTAGGGCCATTTTCTTCCTTCGTTTGCAGTCAAACTTTTTTACAATGTTTCTTTCAATTTATATTTTTTCTTCAATAGCATGCAAGAATTATTTTTAAATTAAATGTGTTGATCCTTTTGTGTTTGAATTATGTGAGTTTCCTCCTGATTTCCGATATTCACAATAGTTCTTTTCAATACCACTCCTAGTAGATCTTTCGCTTATGCAACATTGTCGGTCCATTCTATTCTTTCCTTTCTTCTACTATACAGTTAAAAAACTATTCAAATAATTTAAATAGTACTTCCCATTTCATACTCGTAATCGTGGGTAAGTGGTTAAAGCGACTGGACCTGATTCAGAGGACCTGAGTTCGATCCCGCTTTAAGCTGCCTGTTGTCAAGCAGTAGTAACAAATGTAAGAAGCAAGAACTTGGAAATATAAGAAGCAATACGTTTTCAAGTGATTCGCTCTATTGCAGAAATTGTAATATTAATTCATCGCACTATATGAATGTCTTCTTTTTAATTTTAAAGTAGTTTTACGAAATAGCTACATTATTCAACAATGCAAAATATAAAATATTAAATACTGTATATGACCTTGATCTGGTATTTCGTCAAAAATATGCATCGGCATTCATTTATTGTATTTCTTGTTAAATTGCTTTTCAAAATTTATATAACTTTTTCAGTTACTATTTTTTATGTATTTATTATTACTATATTTGTTTACACCTTTGCTGAGGTAAAAACTCAGTTGGTTCTTTTTCCCCGTCCAAATGTAAGATATTATACGAGTTATAAAAAAACTGCTGAGTCTAACTTCAAAATAACAATACATATTACAAAATAATTGAATAACGTATACTTCAAAAAAATAATAAGTTCTCTTGCTCACAACCAAAAACACTAACAATAAAATAATATACATTTGTTATAGATTTTCAAACATTGTCATTCATCTCCTGATCAAGGTGATAGTTGGTTATACATCTTTTACCCTATACTTTCCAATACTATTGTTAAAAAATTCTTAACATTATACCATTACTTCTTTTTGAGATATCGGTGGTGAACATTTTTATCGGCGGACTTTTAATCCCCGCTCTATCCTGTAAAAATGCTCATAATCAAAACATATATGCATACTTCAAATGTACTAGTCAACTTCCCGTAGGGTAAGTTATAGTAATCGCAACAAAAACAAAAATCAAAAATTTTCCACTTACATTTCAAATTTAGTTTTGGAGAGAACGATGTATCCGATTACAACGATTCAAAAAACAACATAGTACTTATAGGGCTTACAATACCGGGATTCCGTAATCCCGAATACCGGGATCCCGGACGATTTTTGTCCGGTATTCAATACCGGTATTGATGCAAATAATACCGGTATTACGGTATTACCAGTATTCTATCAAAAATTCAACTTACGCAAAACACATATCAAGTTTTAGTTTCCAAACTATGTATTGTGTATTGCCGACTCAGCTTGACTCAGCTGAGGCAAGATAAAGCGGTGTCGGCAAGATAAAGCGATTGTTTATATATTATGTGTGACAGCCAACTAATAAAAGGGTTCATTTACAAAAGTTATTATGCATTCACGTGCCTCGTTCCTATATCGAATTCGCTATCAATGATTTTTAAACATAATATACAATCGATGAGATATAATTCTTTATTTATTATATATAATCATTTTACATAAGTAAGAACGGCAGTTGTTTAAATTGCGTGTCGCTGACAACATATTGAGAATTTGCGAAGTGTATTGTTATGGCCCAACGCTTAATTCATTAATATAAATAACTAATATAGTAGAAACACACCACGTAATGAATCAAATTCTCAATTGTATTGGTTTCAACATAAGAAAAGTCAACATTGTAATAATCTTTTATCGATGAATTGCACACATTGCAGTAATTCCCGAGAAATCCGAACGGGTAATAACTTGACTTGCACTCACACATATAAAGAAATTCTATTGATCATATTCAAAATCTAGGGAATTCCCTTAAACTAAATAAAATGTTACATGAAGCCGAAATGTAACTTTAAGTAGGCAGTATAAATTTCGTGTAGATAACATCTCAGAGTTGCGGGAAAATAAATGTTTATATGAAGAATAGTGTGATTAATATTGTGTGAATATTGTGTTTAATTTGAACTTATGATATTTATAAGTGATTATATAAACCAAAGTTAATAGTGTGTAATTAAAAAATATTAAAATTAAAAGACATATACCAATATATATAAATATATACCAGTGAAAGATGAATACATTTACGGAGCACCGCAAAGGACAGGTTGTAACTTCAGTTTGGAATCATTTTTTGATTGAAAAAGACGGACAAAGAAAAAAAAAATTTTTTTTACTGACACGTTTTTTGTTTCTATCTACTTCTACTCCATATGTAATAAATAATATGTACTCATTTCAGGACAATATTTGTTAGATTTCATATATTATTTGTTAATATGTCAATATAACAACTGAAGTAAGTAAAAATATAACTATTTAATTTTTCATCGACAATACCGGTATTAAAACCGGGATCCCGGAATTTGATTTTTCAAATATCGAATACCGGTATTCAGATTTTTCTATGGTATTGGAAGCCCTAAGTACTTATATTTGATTCAAAAAACATACTAAAAATTGATTTTTGCAAAAGCGGGTTCAGCGGTTTCAGAGTTGCAGAGAAAATGTGAAAAAATAGCATTTAGTGGGTAAAAATTATCAATACAAATCTTTATTGATTTGTATACAAATAAAATTATTAGGAGACGGGCATACAGGTACATAGATCGACATCTAGATACGACATCTGGATAGGTATACAAGTAAACAGGTTGAAAAGTATAATGTAGAAAGATAGACAGATAAGTGAGTTGGCAATAGATAGGTTAATAGATAAACAGATAGTTAAGTAAACGGGTAGAAAAGTAAAAAAATGATTGGTATAGAAGTATGCAGGAAAACAGGCAGATGGTTATAAATTTAGAGGGATCAACACTTAGAAAAGTAAATAGATAAACAGGTTAACAGAAAAACAAATAAACAAGTATATAGTAAAATAGGTAGGTAGATAGGTAAGCAAATAGGCAGGAAAAACAGGTAGAACAGGAATCAGTTGAACAGGTAGATATGTAAATAGGTAGAAAAGTAGACAAGTAGGCAACTAGGTAGATAGACTGCTATGAAAGCAGACAGATAATCATATAGATAGGTCTAATGTTGCTTCCAAATACAATTTTTTGAATCATAACAAATATGTGAAATGACGTAAAACTTTATGATAAAATCAATCATCATCTAAATACAATATAAACAGTGTGAATAAACAAAGTTACATGTGTAACGGCGTGAAGATAATTTGGCTTAATTTTTAACAAGAAAAACACACGCAAGCGTAGTTCTTAATTGTTCTATTGCAAAAACGTGAATTGTATAGCATAAAAGCAAATATAATTGTCATTGCAAGATGTATTCAATTTGCAAGATTGCACGCTAGTATTAAATAAACATCTTACACAAACACACACACACACACACACACACATATATATATATATATATATATATATATATATATATATATATATATAAATATAATAAGATTTTTTTCTAATATCAGGTCAGGACTGTTTTGCAAAATTTTATAGGTTCTAAAAACATGCCTAATAGTAAAATGTATGTTGAACTCAAATTTTTGTTAAACGTACATATATATATATATATATATATATATATATATATATATATATATATATATAACGTTATACTCGTACAAAAAAATCTTCATCAATTACTACTACTAAATCTTGCTTTGGTAGTTATTTCTGATTTTTCGTAATCAGACTAATTGTATCTGGAAATACAATTATTATAAATAAGGTAAAAACAATTTTTATTAAAAATACATATTCCATAAACACATTTCGTATGGAACTTGGCCAGAAGAATTGATTATCAGAGTTGGAATTTAATTTATCACCTATAAATTTTTGTTTTCTTACTTTTTTTACATTTTTAACTTCCCGTAGGGCAAGTTATAGTAATCAGAAAAAAATCGAAAATGAAAATTTATATATATATACCTACATAAATATGGTTTCTGAATATTTTGGAATACCTTACCTTGGTTAGAAAAAATGGATGTGTGTGTGTGTGTGTGTATGTACGCGGTTTGACAGTTGGTCTCTATGCAGTACGAATGCTTTGAAAAAAAGTTCAGAATTTCGAAAATATGTCAAAACTACTATAACTTGCCCTTTTTTCAAAAAAAGTAATTTTTTGTCAAATTTATGGTTTCTCAAAAATCTAGTTATTAACTTCCCGTAAGGCAAGTTATAGTAATCGCAAAAAAATCGAAAATGAAATTTTTTATATATCTTTACATTTCAGAGGTTTCTGAACATTTTGGCATACCTTAAAAAAAATGGATGTATGTGTGTGTGTGTATGTATGTATGTACGTGTGTGTATGTATGTGCGGATACAAATTTTCGTCGACGATTTCGGGAACACAGATCAACCGATTTGAATAATTCAAAAAGCATTCGATTTGCATTGATAAGGAGACATGCTGATTAGTTTTTGGCGAAGGCAGGTCCAGCCGTTCCAAAGATACGGGACAAAAAGTGCCGAAAACGGTAACTCAGTTTTTAAGAGAACGGAGCATCCGATTTTAATAATTCAAAAAACATTTGACTTGTATTGACAAGATGAAGAATTGATCAAATTTTCATGAGGGCAGGTCTAGCGGTTTCGGAGATCTAACAAAAAAAGTAAAAAAAAAATGTCATTTGGCGGTCAAAAATGATCATTAGACATATGCACATCAAGTATAAATTTTGTTTGCATTCCTATGGGTTTTCCGTACCAATGTTTATTCGTTAGACGGCGACGCGGCGCTTACGCGCTTTGACATTTTGTCTCTATGCAGTTAAAGCAGTACGATTGCTATGAAAAAAAGTTCAGATCTTCCAAAATATGCCAAAATAAAGAAAACATTATTTTTTTCAAAAAAAGTTTTAAAAAAAAAATTTAATTTTTTTTTGAAAAAATTTTTTTTCAAAAAAAAGTAATTTTTTGTCCAATTTATAGTTTCTCAAAAATCTTATTTTTTCGAAGTAAATTGTTTTTAAAAATGTCAATTGTTTTTAAAAAAATAATAATTTTTGGTACGGGAAGTTCCAGCAATTTGCCTTAAGGCACGATGCCTTAATTGCCTTAAGACAGAATTCCACTTACAACTAGTTTACTATTTGTTTTGGGCTCGCCCGTAGGTAAGCGGTTAAGAGCGACGGGACTTGTTTCAGAGGTCCCGGGTTCGGTACCCATTCGAGTAGCCTGTTGTCAGGCAGCAGTAACTACGATTTTTACTTGAAAATATAGGTAAATTGGGTTGTCATCTGTCAAACAGACTAGCATTCAGTCAAAATCAGCACAACAGCTTATAAGACTATTAGGTTCTGATTGCCGTTCAAAAATAATAAAAAAAAATTTATTGTTTACACATCGCTATGGGGTTAAATCGCTATAAGGTTAAAAGATAATCCTATTATCCCATCTACTTGCAGACTATTTTGAAGTTATATAAAAAAACTTTTGAATATTAAAAATAAACTAGTGGTGTATGGCATCGTGCCTTAAGGCAAATTGCTAGAACTTTCTGTACCGTAACGAAATGTTTGAGGAATATTAAATGTTTTCAAGTAGATTATTATAAATACTGTAATATTGTATAATATTTTTTAGAATTATATAAACTGAATTGCAAAGTTAAAATTATTTGATTAAAGTATATTAGAAATATAGTCAGAATTATAATTAAAATCTGAATTATTTTCGATATAAATTTTTTTTAAAAAAAAAAACAAAAAAAAAAATCGAAAAAAAATATTTATTTCGCAATTCAATCGAACTCCGTATGGAAATAGCATGGAAAAATTTTGAAAATTAAGAAAAAAAAATTTTAGGTATAACTTAGCTACTTAATTTTTTATTTCATATTTATTTTTTTCGTGCAATTTTGTGTGTTTTTGTGTTATTTTTCGAAGTTTATTTGTATGGAGAGTTTCTTTATATTTGTTTATTTTATAGTTGTTTTTCATATATACTTTTCATATAGATTGGTTTTACTTATTTTTGTGTGTAATTATGTATTTTTTATATTGTTTTAATTTGTAACCCTAAATTATTTAATTGTAGCACTGAAGATGGGTCAAATCAAGACCCGAAACATTTGTTCTCTAAATAAAAACATTTTTCAATAAAACTGTTTTTTAATTACTGGATGGATGCCCAAGAAACAATTTTATTATATATATATATATATATATATATATATATAAATTAATTATGTATTTTAATATTTATGAAATGCCTTTGTTCAAACAACTCTGCTCAGCAAATGTGCTCTAATTACAGATCGTTAATTATTTTTAGTCTATACCTATTTGAAATTTCTAAACGGTCCCAAAATGTGTCAATATTGATTCAAACTAGTAATATATTTCTTATAATAACCTTCAAACATTTTCTTCAACTTATTACATATTATTAGTAACATTACACATTGTAACTAATAAAAATATAAATCAATGAGTTTTTTATAATTCAATTGAAACTCTATACTATTCAATTATAATGTACACTTTAAAGTTGATGTTATCGCTAGATTTTTATTACTTCGAGTATATGTAAACATAAGATTAATAATTCATTCGTGATTTACAAATTGGAATGTTAAAATTTATACAATGGAATACTGGAATTTATAAATAAATCATTCTGACGTATACAATCAAAATTTTGCTGGCTATCGATTATTAGTAAAAATGAAATCCTATCACTGCAATTTTTCAGTTTTTAATTTGTATATTCTAATGGTAAAACAATGTTCAAATTTTCTATGAATAATCAAAATTTTAAACATTTTTTAAATAAATTAAAAATATATTGAATTGTTATCATTGTAAATATTATTTTTTACATATTTATTAGTGTTTTTTTTTTCAATTTGGATTGCAAATTTTAGTCCAGTTATCTTCTATATATATAAAAATAAGTCGGGTTTTCCTTCCTGACGAAATAACTCCAGAACGCACAAACCGATTTCGACAATTTTGCATTCATTGGAAAGGTCTTGGGCTCCGCAAGGTTTATAGCTAAGAAAATTAGTGGTGCATGGCATCTAGCCCTAATGCAAATTGCTGGAACTTCATGCACAGTAATTAAAAATTCGAGTAATAAAAATAATCAATAACTGTTTTAAATAATTTCAAATAGATTATCTTCTATATATATAAAAATAAGTCGGGTTTTCCTTCCTGACGAAATAACTCCAGAACGCACGAACCGATTTCGACAATTTTTAATTCATTGGAAAGGTCTTGGGCTCCGCAAGGTTTATAGCTAAGAAAATTAGTGTTGCATGGCATCTAGCCCTAATGCAAATTGCTGGAACTTCATGCAACGTAATTAAAAATTCGAGTAATAAAAATAATCAATAACTGTTTTAAATCATTTCAAATAGATTATCTTCTATATATATAAAAATAAGTCGGGTTTTCCTTCCTGACGAAATAACTCCAGAACGCACGAACCGATTTCGACAATTTTGCATTCATTGGAAAGGTCTTGGGCTCCGCAAGGTTTATAGCTAAGAAAATTAGTGGTGCATGGCATCGTGCCCTAATGCAAATTGCTGGAACTTCACGCACCGCAATTAAAAATTCGAGTAATAAAAATAATCAATAATTGCAAATAGATTATCTTCTATATATATAAAAATAAGTCGGGTTTTCCTTCCTGACGAAATAACTCCAGAACGCACGAACCGATTTCGACAATGTTGCATTTGTTGGAAAGGTCTCGGGCTCCGCAAGGTTTATAGCTAAGAAAATTAGTTGTGCATGGCATCTAGCCCTAATGCAAATTGCTGGAACTTCATGCACAGTAATTAAAAATTTGAGTAATAAAAATAATCAATAACTGTTTTAAATAATTTCAAATAGATTATCTTCTATATATATAAAAATAAGTCGGGTTTTCTTTCCTGACGAAATAACTCCAGAACGCACGAACCGATTTCGACAATTTTGCATTCATTGGAAAGGTCTTGGGCTCCGCAAGGTTTATAGCTAAGAAAATTAGTGGTGCATGGCATCGTGCCCTAATGCAAATTGCTGGAACTTCACGCACCGTAATAAAAAATTCGACTATTGAAAATAATCAATAATTGTTTTAAATAATTGCAAATAGATTATCTTCTATATATATAAAAATAAGCCGGGTTTTCTTTCCTGATCAAATTTTTCCTTTTCAAATATAAAACAAACAAAAAATTTCTTCATCTTTCTCACGAAACCATCTGGTGGCGAAACGGAGTTTGTCGGGTTTGCTAGTTAATTATATTTATCTAATCTTTGTTTAAAACAAAATATTCTGACAATGTACATTAAAGCATAATGCCACACACCGCGAATTTGGCTTTAAAATTAATAATTATTTCAATACATGTGAATATATATATATATATATATATATATATATATATATATATATATATATATGGGAGTAATTACCTAAGGTTGTATTTTTTCTGAATCTGCAAAATTAAATACACGTGGTAATAGATATATTTCATAATTGGTACTTTATCATTAAAACTGGGAAACTACGTTTCAGTACAAAAACAGTTTCCGCATAATACATAATCGACTTATTAATATTTTGTTTACATTCTATTAGGACCGTATATCTAATGAGGTTTAAAAATTCCTATATATATATATATATATATATATATGTGTGTGTATTAAAATTCTTTTTTATTAATTATTTATTAGTTATGATGTTCTTTTGCTTAATTAGCGTTTAATAAATTTCATGTTTTGAATTTTTTTCTGGTTTGTTATTTATGTAATGTTTTTTTAGATTACTGAATGATGACACACATATATACACACACAGACACACACACACACATATATATATATATATATATATATATATATATGCCAACTCGAACCAAGTGATTCGAACCATTCGAATTAAGTCCACCACTGTAGCAGCAAAAAGAACGTATATTTTTGCCATTTTTTTTCGTGCGAAATGAAAAGTAATAAAATAATGAAATTACAGATAGTTATTTATTGTACTTTAAAGTAACAAAATAAAATATGATTGTAAAAAAAATAAAAACGGCGGCCAAAAGCCATTTCGGCAAACCGCGTCAAATTGCAGGCGCTCCGCGGCACGCGAAATAACTACAACAATTTTTCTTTTTTTCTTTTAAATTATCTACAGTAAATTTAAAATAATTTAAATTAGAAAGTTCCCATCATAGTGAATTTCAAAAATATCGATTTTTGTTTGTTTGGCGAGCACTTTATTCAAAATCGTTAAATTTCAACGAAAAAAAAACGGATAGTAATTTGTTAATAATAGATAAACCTTCCCAAAACTTCCCAAAAATTTAATTAGTTCTTCATCTTGTCAGTACAAGTAAAATGTTTTTTGAATTTTTAAAATCGGACGCTGCGTTTCTCTTAAAAACTTAGTTTTTGGCTTGCTTGCTTGAGACTTGCTTTCGCCAAAAACTAATCAGCACGTCTCCTTATTAATACGAATCAAATGTTTTTTGAATTATTCAAATCAGTTGGTGTTCCCGAAATTGTCGACGAAAATTTGTATCCGCAGACAAAAAAAATCGAAAATGAAAATTTTTATATATCTTTACGTTTCAAAACCTTATGAATATTTTGGCATAGTTTAGAAAAAATGGATGTGTGTGTGTATGTATGCGTATGCGGATACAAATTTTCGTCGACGATTTCGGGAACACGGATAAAGCGATTCGAATAATTCAAAAAGCATTCGATTCGTATTGATAAGGAGACTGTGCTAGTGGGTTCGATACCCACTTCGAGCAGCCTGTTGTCAGGCAGCGGTGACAACAATTTTCACTTGGAAATATAGATAGCAATGTGTTTCCAAGTAAAAATAGCCCTTGCCCGGCATTGCTGCACCAATAAAAAAGTCAACTCTATTAGATTAATTCTAATAACAAAAATCTTCAAATATGGATGGATTAACCATTGGGTTACCATCTCAAAATACGAAGGAGAAGTTTCAGCCCAACAGCTCATAGGGCCTAAGGTTCTGATTGCTGTTGAAAATATAATTAAAAAAAAAACATTTTACTTATATTGACAAGATAAAGAATTGATCAAATCTTCATAAAGGCAGGTCTAGATCTAGTAAAAAAAGTAACTAGTGGGGTGGGTGGCATTAAGCCTTAAGGCAAATTGCTGGAACTTCCCGTACCGTAACGAAATGTTCGAGTAATATTGAAGGTTTTCAAATAGATTATTATAAATATTGTAACATTGTCTAATATTTATAAGAATTATATAAACTGAATTGCAGAGTTGAAATTATTTGTTTAAAGTATATTAGAACTATAGTTAGAATTAAAAATAAAATCTGAATTATTTTCGATATACAAAAATTAAAAAAAAAAAAAAAAAACAGCTGTAAGTGGAATTCTGTCTTGAGGCAATTATAGCATCGTGCCTTAAGGCAAATTGCTGGAACTTCCCGTACCGTAACGAAATGTTCGTGGAATACTGAATGTTTTCAAATAGATTATTATAAAGATTGTAACATTGTCTAATATTTATAAGAATTATATAAACTGAATTGCAGAGTTAAAATTATTTGTAAAGTATATTAGAACTATAGTCAGAATTAAAAATAAAATCTGAAATATTTTCGATATACAAAAAACTAAAAAAAAAAAAAAAATTGGAACAATTTTTTTTTTCCAAAATCAATTATTTTATTAAGACAAGCAGAAAGTTCTTTGAATCATTTAAATCGGACGCTTAGTTCTCTCAAAAATTGCCATTTTTTACATATTTAGCTCCGTATCTTCAAAATGGCTGGGCCTGCCTTTGCCAAAAACTAATAAACACTTCTCCCAATCATTACTAATTGATTAGATCATTCAAATAGGATACTCCGTTCTCTCAAAACTTCGATTTTAATTTTCTGCACTCTTTGCTCCGTATCTCCGAAACGGCTGGACCTGCCTTTGCCAAAAACTAATCAGCTCTTTTCCCTATCAATAGAAATCGAATGTTTTTTGAACCATTCAAATCGGTTGATCCGTACGCCCGAAAACGTGGGCGAAAATTTGTATCCATACATACATACACACACACACACATCCATTTTTTCTGAGGTATGCCAAAACGTTCAGAAACCTTCAAAACGTCGAGAAATGTAAAAATTTTCAATTCCGATTTTTGGCCCATTACAATAACTTACCCTACGGGAAGTTAAAAATTGGAACAAATTTTTTTTTCCAAAATCAATTATTTTGTTAAGACAAGTAGAAAGTTCTTTGAATCAATTGAATCGGACGCTTAGTTCTTTCAAAAACTGCCATTTTTTGCACATTTAGCTCTGCATCTCCGAAATGGCTGGGCCTGCCTTTGCAAAAAACTAATAACCCCTTCTCCCAATCATTACTAATTGAATGCTTTTTAGATCATTCAAATCGGATGCTCCGTTTTCTCAAAAACCCTAACGACCTAACATTTTACTTGATTCGAATCAACTCGTATCAAGTCGACAAATATTTACTGTCGTACAATTTGTATGAACATAATTTCAATAAATATGAATGCATGAAAGCCATTCAACTTCTGATTAGATGCGCAGATATAACACCGTCATTTTATTCTTGCATTTGTTTATTAGATGGAACGCTGATAGAAAATTTGTTTATAAAATCATAAACACGATAACAATAAACCCAAAATTCCAAATATTGTTTAGTATGCATTAGTGAGGCAGAAGTCGTTAAATATCTATTGTTGTAAAATAATTTAAATACATATTTTTTTGATAGTAATTTACAAATATATTAACACTTTCGAGACGGCACCAATTTCAAAACAATCTATTTTACCGGCTGTAAACTTGGTTTCATTGTGTATGTTATGCAATTTGTTTGATAAAAATTTGGTCATTGAAGGACATACATTTTTAATATTAATTTATTTTTGATCATTTTATAAAGAATGGTGACGTTCAACACAATTTCCAAAATGCATAGCTGGTTGATTTTGACATGTTTTACAATAAAATGTTGTTCGCCAGCTTCCTCCTGGTGCTTTTCTGTCAGAACAGACAATACAATCCCTTTTTCTTTTAGAATTTAGAATATGCCACTGATTAGTCATATTTGGTCATCTTTTTGCTGCCATAAAGGTTTATTTTTTCTATTATATTGTCTAATAATTTATTCATAAAATATAAAGTAAAATAATCTATTGGATGTCTTATATTGCTTGGTATTTGTAGTCGGGGTGTTTGTTGATGTATGTCAAACTCGATTATTGAAGGAAAATCGGCACATTCGCTAATGTCTTGCCGCTATTCATTTATTTTGTCGAACTTCTTCCTTTTGTTGGTTGGATAATATCATCATCACATTCATCACTATCATCGGTGCGAATAGTAATTTTGTAAAATTTGTCTGTATGAATGTCTATTTGAAACTCATCTTCACTACTGCTTAATTCACAAAATTTACCAGTCGTTTTACCATATTTAAAAGCGCTCGGTCGTTTTAAATATTAAACTAGCTGTAAGTGGAATTCTGTCTTAAGGCAATTAAGGCATCGTGCCTTAAGGCAAATTGCTGGAACTTCCCGTACCAAAAATTATTTTTTTTTAAAAACGAATAACATTTTTGAAAAAAATTTACTTTGAAAAAATAAGATTTTTAAGAAACTATAAATTGGACAAAAAATTACTTTTTTTGAAAAAAAAATTTTTAGAAAAAAAAATTTTTTTTTAATTTCTTTTTTTTTTTTAAAAAAAATTTCTTTATTTTGACATATTTTGGAAGATCTAAACTTTTTTTCAAAGCAATCGTACTGCTTTAACTGCATAAAAACGAAATATCAAAGCGCGTAAGCGCCGCGTCGCCATCTAACGCGTAAACATTGGTACGGAACCCATAGGACTGTAAACAAAATTCATACTTATTGTTAAAATCTCTATAAAATATCTGATAATTTGATGTGCATATGTCTAATGATCATTTTTGACCGCCAAATGGCATTTATTTTTTACTTTTTTCATTAGATCTCCGAAACCGTTAGACCTGCCTCCATGAAAATTTGATCAATTCTTCATCTTGTCAATACAAGTAAAATGTTTTTTGAATTATTCAAATCGGACACTCCGTTCTCTTAAAAACTGAGTTACCGTTTTCGGCACTTTTTGCCCCGTATCTTTGGAACGGCTAGACCTGCCTTTGCCAAAAACTAATCAGCACGTCTCCTTATCAATACAAATCGAATGTTTTTTTAATTATTCAAATTGGTTGATCCGTGTTCCCGAAATCGTCGACGAAAATTTGTATCCGCACATACATACACACACGCACATACATACATACATACATACATACATACACACACACACACACACACATACATCCATTTTTTCTAAGGTATGCCAAAATGTTCAGAAACCTCTGAAACGTAAAGATATATTATATAAAAATTTTCATTTTCGATTTTTTTGCAATTACTATAACTTGCCCTACGGGAAGTTAAAAAAATACCATATAGCAAAGAAACAGGCTAAAAATACTACTAAAATAATTTAAAATTATTTTCAAAATACAATACTGTTTATCACTGCTATATGTAATTTATTCAACTTTTTGATGCAAACTGAGTCATTGTTTATAAAATATAAAATAGCCTTAGGTTTGTCCACTGAGGTGGACAGCCGTCCCCAAAGTGTTAAATTTATAAATTTGATTTCTTATATTATTATAATGGTTTAACATTATAACATTTACTATGTTAAACATATAGCTAACATGTTATATATTGTTGATATTGCCTTATTATTAACTTCCCGTGGGGCAAGTGATAGTAACGGGCCAAAAATCGAAAATGAGAATTTTTGCATGTCTTCACTTTTCAGAGGTGTTCGACCATTTTGGCATACCTGAGAAAAAAAATGGATGTGTATGTGTGTGTTTTCAACCGATTTGAATGGTTAAAAAAATATTCTATTCCTATTGATAGATGTGCTCATTAGTTTTTGACAAAGGCAGGTCCAGCGGTTACAGAGATACGTAGCAAAGAGTGCAGGAAATATAAATCGAGTTTTTGAGAGAACGGAGTATCCGATTTGAATGATCCAAAAAACGTTCAATTTGTAATGATTGGGAGAAGTGGTGATTAGTTTTTGACACAGACAGGTCTAGCCATTTTGAAGATAAACAGCTGAATGTATAAAAAATGGCAGTTTTTGAGAGAAATAAGCATCTGATTTGAATGATTCAAAAAACTTTCTGATTGTATTGATTTTGAAAAAAAAATTTAAATTTTTTTTTTCAAAATCAAAAATAATTCAGATTTTATTTTTAATTCTGACTAAAGTTCTAAAGCTGACTTATATACGTTAAATAAATAATTTAAACTTTGTGATTCAGTTTAAATAATTCTTATAAATTAGACAATGCTACAGTATTTATTTATAATAATATATTTGAAAACATTTAATATTACTCGAACATTTTGTTATGGTACGGGAAGTTCCAGCATCGATGATATTCGTGATTTGTTTCATATTATCAATATGGTTAAATTGAAACATTTGCATGTGATGCAACTCATTCATTATTTTATTTTACCAACAGATCCGAAAAAACTGTAGCTTGAAAATATATAATTTACATAAAATAGTAATCAATATAGTTTATCAAATTATCAACTTAATTTTTTAATTTAAAATTATAATATATATTAATCTATATGATTTATCTTGGATAGAATTAACTGCCTGAAACGTGTGAGAGGTGTAATATTTTACAGAGTAGCTTCAAAAGCACTTAAAAATTTTAGTTAGGATAATATGATTATAATGAATGCATAATATAATTTTGTAATAAATTAAATAGAATTCAAAAAATAAATATTGAATGAGAAGTTAACACTAAGTTTTACTTACAATTAAAGGTTTACCTTGGTATGAATTGATATTTTTATCACTCATTATTATTTATTTACATTTATTAATTATATACTAATGATAAAAATAAAGAAACTGTAAACATATATAAATTAGATTTTTATTTTATTTTGTTTATATATTATAAAATTTTAACCATAAAACTCAATATATGGACGCTATTGTTCAACCGTAGTTAATACATCAAACAAGACTATAGCATGCATTATTATATTTCAGACAAAAAGCATTAGAAAGAAAACACGTGTATAATGCATAGTATATATATATATATATATATATATATATATATATACATATATATATATATATATATATATATATATATATCTATATTTATATATATGTCTTTGTGTGTTTAGTCCTAATTTTGTCCTAACATTTTTCTTTAAAAATAATATATCTTGAGATCCACTGATTATATTTCTACGAAATAAAGATGGATAGTTGCTTTAACAATTCCTCTACCAAATTTCGTGAAAATAATTCCATAACTCTGTCCATTATTTCACAATAAATAATACAAATTCAATATATAATATAATATCTTCTGTAATATAAATTTTCATCAAATCAACGTAAACTACAATTAATACCATAAGACAAATAAAAAATACAGTGTCTCTCTCTTGTAACACAATTTAAATTTTCCTACATCTTACAAACTATACATTGCATATATTCCATCTTTTTCATTCGCGTCCAATTTTCATTCGTCAAGTTTTCATCTCAACTAACCCCAGGTGTACTTCTTATATAAATCAAAATAATGATTTACACAACTTAGCAATCATGAACATTGTTAGACAAAATCAAAAATTAAAACGAAATAAAATATATAAAATTTAAAAATTAATCGATAATAATAATGCTATCTGAAATTTTATGACAGATCGATTTTATATTGCCAAAAGTGACGGACCTGCACATTTCTGTTTATTGTGTGTGCGTTACAGTAGCTATGACAATATTATGCAGGGCGGATTACATGTCCAGTCAAAACAAAAAAATATTTCGAAATCATTAAAATGATTAAAAAAAACATTTAAGATCCTATTGTAAAACACATGTTACTTGTTACATTTATTACAGGTAGCCCCTAGCTCCCCTATGTATGTATATGTACATATAATATTATAATATAATAATAACTATATGACAAAAACCATAACAGAAAATATATAAAATAACCTGTGCTATAATTAACCAATTAAAGCAATGACTTCCAAAGTGATTTTTTGAGGTCCACGAAATAAATAAAATAATAATTTAAAGAGCAGTGCTCACAAGGAGAACCCCAGGTTTACTTTTTTGGAATTTTGATGTAACTTTGCATGACGATGGAGTTGATAGTAGAAACCAACAGTTTAGAATATTATAGGCCTATGCTAAGTGGTTTATAAATAAAATTAAAAGTTTGAAAAATAGACCCCGAGCAATTCGAACGCATAGTGTTCCTTAGTAATTACTATGCCTCTAGCTCATTGAGTTTAAGTATTTGCTTCTATTTTTTGCGCTTGGTTTTATAGATAAAAGAGTTAATAATGATCGTGTTTAAAACCGTTTTTTTATGATTTATTTTTATGTTTGAATAGTTAAATGTTGCAAAAATAATCGTAAGTATTAATATTTTGCAAACAAAAATTGATATATTTGAAACATATATATAAGCAGAGCCGGTCCTACCTTGAATGCAATGCATGCGAAAAATGTGGGCGCACGCCTTAGGGGGCGCTCAAATGAGATTCGGATATGAAATTTATAATAGAGTTTTGTCAATGTCATTCAAGAAATAATCTTTGGACAATATTTTTTAAAATACTTTAAAACAACGATCTGATACACTATGAGATAGTAAATCTTGCTACATACTGCTCGGCCCTTACGATATCAATTATTTGGAGAATATCAATTCTGTATATTTTAAATAATAAAAAATTAATTTTAAATAATCCAACATGAAGTACCAGTGTTTATTATTGAAAGGCTAGAATTTTTTCGCTGCTCAATAGATTAAATCGCATGAAATCTCCTAAATAAATAAGTGTAATGTTTCAAAACCTAAATATCAATATTATAACTGCATTATAAATAATTTAAAATTTAAAAATATTCTTGCAAACAATAATGAACATACTGAAATTTTTGGATGTCCTAAACAATTTTTGTATTTAAAATTTGAAAAGTTTGGATAGAAGACACAACAATTTGATTATGAGCACCCTCGATCCTCGAATCACCTCGATCTTCTCAATAAATATAAAATCGATGTATTTTATGCGCTTTTAGATTATATCTGAATTTTTGTGTTTTAAATCCAGAATTATTGAAAAGTATTTTAAAAAAATAACGTAAATGTTTTCTAATTAACTTCCCGTAGGGCAAGTTATAGTAATCGCAAAAAAATCGAAAAGGAAATTTTTATATATCTTTACGTTTCAGAGGTTTCTGAACATTTTGGCATACCTTAGAAAAAATGGATGTATGTGTGTGTATGTGTGTGGGTGTGTGGTATGTGTGTGTGTGTGTGTGTGTATGTATGTATGTATGTACGTGTGGGTGTATGTATGTGCGGGGATACAAATTTTTTCGTCGACGATTTCGGGAACACGGATCAACCGATTTGAATAATTCAAAAAGCATTCGATTCGTATTGATAAGGAGACGTGCTGATTAGTTTTTGGCGAAGGCAGGTCTAGCCGTTCCGAAGATACGAGGCAAAAAGTGCCGAAAACGGTAACTCAGTTTTTAAGAGAACGAAGCGTCCGATTTGAATAATTCAAAAAACATTTCACTTGTATTGACAAGATGAATAATCGATATAATTTTCATGAAGGTAGGTCTAGCGGTTTCGGAGATATGAAGGAAAAAGTAAAAAAATAAGCCATTTGGCGGTCAAAAATGATCATTAGACATATGCACATCAAATTATCAGATATTTTATAGAGATTTTAACAATAAGTATACATTTGTTAACATTTCTATGGGTTCCGTACCAATGCTTATGCGTTAGACAGCGACGCGGGGCTTACGCGCTTTATATTTTGTCCCAATGCAGTTAAAGCAGTACGATTGCTTTGAAAAGAAAGTTCAGATCTTCCACAATATGTCAAAATAAAGAAAAAAAAATTCTTTTCAAAAAAAAAAATTAAAAAAAAATTATTTTTTTAAAAAAATTTTTTTTCAAAAAAAGTAATTTTTTGTCTAATTTATAGTTTCTCAAAAATCTTATTTTTTCAAAGTAAATTTTTTTCAAAAATGTTAATGTTTTTAAAAAAATAATAATTGTTAGCAATTGCCTTAAGGCACGATGCCTTAATTGCCTTAAGACAGAATTCCACTTACAGCTAGTTTTAATGATAAACTGTTGAAACACTTAAAATAATAAGAGGGGGGTGGGGAGCGCTACAAAAAGAATGGCATGCGGGCGCTGAGGACCCTAAGACCGTCCCTGTCTATAAGTACATATATTATACTATTTACATTGGGTGTTATAAATAAGACATTTTTTTACGAATCAGTAAGTGATTTTTAATCAGACTCGCAGAAAATCTGACGATAGAACGGAATCGTCGAAATATTTTTAATTTTTGCGGATTGCTTTTTAAAACTGTTATTTTTATTTACATACAAACACATTGCACATATATATATATATATATATATATATATATATATATATATATATATATTGAAATGAATAAAACAGCCAATGCGTCGAATGTAAAGAATTTATTTTAATTTTTTATACGTTTCGAGACTAGATGTATTTCATCATTCAGCTAAAAGAAATTTATATATATATATATATATATATATATACATATATATACATATATAAATATATATATATATATATATATATATAACATCGAAAAAATAATTTTCGTACTTACAAATCAACATCTTGACCCAAAACACAACACTTTTTGGTTAAATAAAGAAACAACTTGTGTAACAGGATTTTTACAAATTGTTTACTTAAAAAAACTGCACAGTACACCACAACAAACAATATATAATTAATGATATATATTTATTTTGTTATTATATAATTTTATTTAAAAAAACACACATAATCGTCCGGCGCGGTTCAGCGGCTATATCGTACCGTGTTACTCGGACGACGTCCGTCCGACAATGTGACACCATCGAGCTCCGCAAGCGAACTGGGAACAGTGGAATCTGTACTGGGCAACACTCTTCATTGTTATCGATAACCTCATCCGCACGCGATCGACGGTTGCAACGTATAGAACGGTAAATCCGCAAATGTCAACTACGAATAACATTACCAAACGGGTGCAAGTTCAAAATTGCAAGCAAACGTTATGTCATATCTGGTGCTAGTGGTGCATACTGGAACTTCCCGTACCGTAATTTAAACATTTTACTTAAGAATTTTGAAAAAACTAGTGGGGCGCACGGCATCGTGCCTTAAGGCAAATTGCTGGAACTTCCCGTACCAAAAAAAATTTTTTTTAAAAAATATTTAATTTTTTCTTTAAACTTTGAAAAAATTAATTTTTTGAGAATGTTTAAATGTACAAAAAAATTGAACTTTGGGCAAAAAAATGTTTTCTTTATTTTAAAATATTTTAGAAATTTTGAACGATTTTTCAAAGCAATCGCACTGCTTTGGCTGCATAGAGACGAAATATCAAAGCGCGTAAGCGCGGCGTCGCCGTCTAGCGGACAAACGACGTTACGGAACCCATAGAAATGCAAACAAAATTGATACACATTATTAGAATCTCCATAAAATATCTGATAATTTGATGTGCATATATCTAATAATCATTTTTGACCGCCAAATGGCATTTTTTTCACTTTTTTTACTAGATCTCCGAAACCGCTAGACCTGTCTTCCCAAAACTTAATTCAGTTGTTTATCTTGTCAATACAAGTAAAATGTTTTTTGAATTATTAAAATCGGACGCTCCGTTCTCTTAAAAATTGAGTTACCGTTTTTAGCACTTTTTGCCCCGTATCTTTGGAACGGCTGAACCTGCCTTTGCCAAACACTAATCAGCCCGTCTCCTTATCAATACAAATCGAATGGTTTTTGAATTATTCAAATCGCTTCATCCGTGTTCTCGAAATCGTCGACAAAATTTTGTATCCGCACACACACACGCACACACACACGCACACACACATACACACACACATACACACACACATACACACACACATACAGCCATTTTGTCTAAGGTATGCCAAAATATTCAGAAACCTTTAAAACGTAAAGATATATAAAAATTTTCATTTTTGATTTTTTTGCGATTACTATAACCCTACGGGAAGTTAAAAATAGATTTTTGAGAGTTTTAAAATTTCTGAAAAATAAACTTTTTTGTGAAATTTTTTTTTTATGTTTTGAAATCTTTTGATAATTTGGAATTTTGTTTTTCAAAGCAATAGCGCCACGTAGCTGTTTTATTGACAAACTATCGAAGCGCGTAAGCGCCGCGTCGTCGTCGAACGGAACCTATAGAAATGTGAACAACATTTATACATATATATCTACATATATAATAAAATATCTGATAATTTGATGCATATGTCTAATGATCATTTTTGACCGCCCAATGGCATTTTTTTCACTTTTTTTTACTAAATCTCCGAAAGCACTAGACCTGCCTTTCAAAAAATTAATCAGCTCTTGATCTTGTCAATACAAGTCCGTTTTTTATTAAACTGAGTTACTTTTTTGTCACTTTTTTCCCCGTATCTTTGAAATGGCCAGACTGCCTTTGCCAAAAACTATTTAGCAATTCTTCTTATCAATAGGAATCGACGAAAATTTGTATCCACACACATATATACATACACTCTCTCACTCACACACACGCACATACATCCATTTTTTCTAAGGTGTGCCAAAATGTTCACAAACCTTTGAAACGTAAAGATTTATATTTTTTTTTTCGATTTTCTTGCGATTACTATAAAAGTTAAAAATTACGTTAAAGTTAAAAAAGTATTCAAATTTTTCAAAAAAGTAAATTTTTTTTCAAAAACTTTAAATTTCTAAAAATCTCATATTTTTCAAAAAATGTTAAAGGTTTTTTAAAAATTTTAAGTTTTGGTGCGGAAAATTCCAGCAATTTTCCTAAAGGCACGATGCCATTAACATGAATTGTTAATTTTTACTTTTCTTATTGGATTCTCAAAAATTTAATTAATTCTTATTTTGTCAATACAAATAAAATGTTTTTTTTTAAATTACCCATTCTTTAATTTGCTCCGTTCTCTCGAAAACTGAATTACCATTTTTGGTACTTTTTACCCCGTATTTTCGAAACGGCTGGACCCGTCTTGGCCAAAAACTAATCATTATGTCTCCCCATCAATAGGAAGGTGTTTGCGTTTTAGCCTTTGTGGAAAAATGCCTAGAAAATTGTAGCAATATTCTGGCGAGATCAGAGATTCTCGGCTGTTCAGCTAGCCTTCCTGCGTGTTTCTTTGCGTAGCGATGCATTTCTTCTTGCACCGTACTCATGTTTGTATCCTGATGAAGAATCCAGCTTAGTAGATATCTGAGTGCCGATTAGTAGCATCTTATGGAGTCTTAAGGTGTTTATATTATAATTGCTAGCGCAACCCCACAGTTAGATCCCATAGGTCAATATGGGCTTTAATATTGATTTATATATTTGTAACTTATTGAGGGTGAACAGATGAGATTTAACCCCTAGGACTGAGTAAAGTTGTTTGATATTCTCTTCGATCTGTCATTTCTTTTTTATTATGTGTACTTTCCAATTTAACTTGTTATCTATATATAGACTCAGATATTTGAGAGATGTTTCTTGGTGGAATACTTTCTCCAAATATTGTTATAAGCGGACATGTATCTTTCTTCAGCGGGAACGTGACATGCTTGGATTGTTGGCTGTTGACATTCATCCTCCAGAAGGTGAGCCACCTTTCAATAAGATATAAGTCTTGTTGGAGATTAACTGATGCATCTGCTGGATATCCGTTATGGATCATGATGTATGTCTCGGTTGCAGTATAAGTGCTAGGCGAAACTGGTATATCTGATGTGAAGAGAAGGAAGAAAAACGGACAATTCTTTGTGGTACTCCTGATTTGATGGGTTTTAATGGGGAACTAATGTTTCCAATATTTATAAAAATCGGTCTGTTAGATATGAACATAAAATAAGATACAGTGATTCTGGCATAATTAATAATAGTTTATAAAAAAATACTTCGTGCCGTATTTTATCAAATGCTTGGGATATATCTAAGAAAACAGCTGAGCAAAAGTGCTTTTCTGCTTCTTTCTGAAGATAAAACAGTTTTTTAACAAATTTTAATTTTTTTTACAGAGTTTTTGCAATGTCACTCGATTCGCTGGAAATGCCACTACATAGTTTAAAAAACGAATGTTTGGACTTCAAAAATTATTGAATTAACGAACTGCGAGGTAATAATATATAAAACCCTTGAATATCCAAATCTACCAATTCAATTTAAATGAAATCAGTTTGAGATTAGACTAGCACTGCAATGACTATTAATATGTCCTAGGAATATTTATATAAGATATGCGTTGCAGTAGGTAAACGATCCATTTAATTTGTGTTGGCTGTCTCTTTTACTTATATATTTTATACATTCACTAAAATTACGTTCTATGTTTGCTAAAAATTTTCTAGAAATATTTTCTAGACTATAAATAAATTTTTAGATGTTCAATTGGTAAACATCGTTGTAGATTACCCAGGGACAATGAGGAGAAAATATATTTGCAAATAACTGCAGAATTATACAAAAAAAACTCAATAGATTATTTAATTGAAACTCAATAGTCATTTAAAATAAAAAGGGCTTCAAAAGCAATTGTTTCGTCAACACAAGCAGAAAGTTTTTTGAATCTTTCAAATCGGATGCTCAGTTCTCTCAAAATCTGTCATTTTTTGTACATTTAGCTCGGTATCTCCAAAACGGTTGCATCTGTCTTTGCCCAAAATAAATCACCACTTTTTCCTATCATTAAAAATTGAATGTTTTTTAGATCATTCAAATATGATGCTCTGATCTCTCAAAAACTCGATTTCTATTTTCTGCACTCTTTGCTCTATATCTCCGAAACGGCTGGACCTGCCTTTGCCAAAAACTAATCAGCACATCTCCCTATCAATAGGAATCGAATGTTTTCTGAACAATTCAAATCGGTTGATCCGTGCGCCCGAGAACAAAAATAGACAAAAAATTGTATCCATACATACATGCACACACACACACATTTTTTCTGAGGTATGCCAAAATGTTCAGAAACCTTCAAAACGTGAAGAAATATAAAAATTTTTAATTTCGATTTTTGGACGATTATAATAACTTACCCTACGGAAAGTTAATAAAATTGAATTGTATAAATAACATTTATTTTTTCTGTCACAAATTTTGCACATGATCACATTGGCTTTAAATTATTAAACAAAATGTTGTGCATTTTTACCTTCAATAAAAAATTGTAAACATCCATTTACTAAATTATTAGTGTATTACAAGTCATTTTTAAAAACTCTAAATTATAAGTATAACAGAAATCCTTTGTAAGTCATAAAATATCAAATCTTTCATAAACATTAACTTTCATTTAATCATAACCAACGAATGCACATTTAAAAAATAAATAGGCTACCAACATTACAAATCTTTTTTTCGCAAAATCAAAGTTCTAAATAGGACCATATTTGTACAATAACGAATTAGCTGAGAATGTTTTTGAACATTGAAAATTGTTGGTTTTATATGTGTTATTTGTTCTGATGTAGTTGACTTGGTTTTTACAATATTTTGAATCTTTGTAAACAGAAACAAGACTATGATCAAGTCAATCAAGACTAAATGTTAAGCAGGAGACTTGCCCAAAAAAGACGATGTCAAAGTGCAAGATCTGGAAGATTCAGACTAGAAGCAATTTTAGATCGAGTTCTTCATTAAGAAGGACATCAACATCGTGCAAGTCAAAATTTACGGTCAAGAGCGTATGCTCTTTTAGCGACAGAAGAAAAAGGACTATAACCTTATATTGCTAACGGTTAGTAATTATGATGGATTGATATATTTTGATAACTTACATTCAAATATTTTTTGGAATAACTTTCATATGGATATTTGTTTTAAATATATTCAACAATATTAATAATCTTATTGAATTGAGTTTATTTAGACGTTATTTAACTTCCCGTAGGGCAAGTTATAGTAATCGCAAAAAAATCGAAAATGAAAATTTTTGCATTTCTCGACGTTTCAAAGGATTCTGAATATTTTAGCATACCTTAGAAAAGATGGATGTATGTGTGCGTGTGTGTGTGTGTGTGTGCGTGTGTGTATGTATGTGCGGATACAAATTTTCGTCGACGATTTCGGGAACACCGATCAACCGATTTGAATAATTCAAAAAACATTCGATTCGTATTGATAAGGAGACGTGCTGATTAGTTTTTGGCGAAGTCAGGTCTAGCCGTTCCGAAGATACGGGGCAAAAAGTGCCGAAAACGGTAACTCAGTTTTTAGGAGAACGGAGCGTCCGATTTTAATAATTCAAAAAACATTTTACTTGTATTGACAAGGTGAAGAACCGATCAAATTTTCATAAAGACAGGTCTAGCGGTTTCGGAGATCTAATGAAAAAAGTAATAAAAAATGCCATTTGGCGGTCAAAAATGATCATTAGACATATGCACATCAAATTATCAGATATTTTATAGAGATTTTAACAATAAGTATAATTTTGGTTTATATTCCTATGGGTTCCGTACCAATGTTTACGCGTTAGACGTCGACGCGGCGCTTACGCGGTTTGATTTCGTCTTTATGCAGTTAAAGCAGTACGATCGCTTTGAAAAAAAGTTTAGACCTTTCAAAATATGTCAAAATAAAGAAAACATTTTTTTTAAAAAAAAAAATAAATAAAAAAAAAATAAAATAAATTTTTTTTTTCAAAAAAAGTAATTTTTTGTCTAATTGTTTATCAAAAATCTTATTTTTTCGAAGTAAATTTTTTTCAAAAAAGTTAATCGTTTTTACAAAAATAATATTTTTTGGTACGGGAAGTTCCAGCAATTTGCCTTAAGGCACAATGCCTTAATTGCCTTAAGACAGAATTCCACTTACAGCTAGTTAATCACTTTTCTCGACACAGTGGTTTGGATATCTCAGGAAAGAAATGCTGGTTGAACTTTTACTATAAGCCTTTTTTTATTGTTATTGCAATATAATTTGTCTTATTAGATAAAATGATAGTCAATTCAAAAATTGCAAATAAAGAATTAACAAAGAATATACACTCCATAAATTTTTCGAATAAAAATTTTAAATATTATGGTATGTGTTTTTAATGTCATTTATGCTTATAGGAGAATGTTTCATGTAATAGATGAAAAAGTATCCAATCTTTCTCGACGCTTTTTTTTTGCTAAAAGAGCACGCGATCTTATTTCTTGATTTGGCTTGCAAGATCTGTACCTCCTTTTTGGTCTACATCTCGATCTAGATTTGGATCTAGGCAAGATCTTGCGCTTCGTCAGCGTCTTTTTTTGGCAAGCCTTCTTCTAAGCTTCAGAGTTACGAACTAACGGTTTAGTGGATTGATATATTTTGATAACTAACTTATATTCAAATATTTTCCGGAAAAACTTGAATTTTGGTATTTGTTTTAAATATTTGTTTTGAGGAAGATTGTTTGTATTATATATATGTATATATATATATTTAATTTTTTTTTTTAAATTGAAATTGCCGAACCTGTCTTCCCTAAAAATTAATTATTTCTTTACACCGCCGACACAAGCAAAATTTTTTATGAGTACTCTAAACAAATGATCCGTTCTCTCAAAAAAGTCCAAATGGTCCCTTTGCGCTCCGTAAGCGGCTGGACTAACCTTTCGCCAAATATCAATTCTTTTAACTTTTTCTCGTGTATCTCCGAAGACTCCCAAAATTGTAATCAAATATTCAGCACGTCAATACAAGTAAAATGTTTGTGAAAAAGCCATTTGAATGAAATTATTTCTATTATTAACTGAAAGGATTGTACTTTTAAATAAAAAAATGAATTTGAGAAAATATACAGTAGATTTAGCAAAAAATTATTTAGCGAACCCTATAGGATTTTGTAAAAAACAGCAAAAGGAGTGATTTTTTGCAAAAGTTGTTAATCCTTAAACAATATTTTTAGAAAAATCTGAATATGTCAAAACTAGTGGGCCGCATGGCATCGTGCCTTAAGGCAAATTGCTAGAACTTCCCGTACCAAAATATATTTTTTTGAAAGAGTTTAACATTTTTGAAAAAAAAATTACTTTGACAAAACTGGATTTTTGAGAAACTATAAATTTTTGAAAAATGTTTGAAAAATTAAATTTTTTCATTGAATTTTTAAAAAGATTTTTCTGAGCTTAAGGATGTTATCGACATAACCAGATGCGTCAAATTATCGAGTGATTATTGCATAATCTGATTCGTATGATGATACTCTTGTACAGATATTTACCGATATCTATATCAGTATTGCATTGCAATGGGTAACGCATCAATTTATTAACTTTCCCTAGGGTAAGTTATAGTAATCGCGAAAAAATCGAAAATAAAAATTTTTATATATCTTTACGTTTCAAAGGTTTCTGAATATTTTGGCATACCTTAGAAAAAATGGATGTGTGTGTGTATGTATGTATGAATACAATTTTTCGTCCACGTTTCTGGGAGCACGGATCAACCGATTTGAATGGTAGATGAGCTGATTAGTTTTTGGCAAAGGCAGGTCCAGCCGTTTCGAAGATACAACCCAAAGAGTGCAGAAAATAGAAATCGAGTTTTTGAGAGATCGGAACATCCGATTTGAATGATCCAAAAAACATTCAATTTGTAATGACGGGGAGAAGGGGTGATTAGTTCTTGGAAAAGGCAGGTCCAGCGGTTTAGGAGATACAGAGCTAAATGTGCAAAAAATGGCATTTTTTAAGAGAACTAAGCACCCGATTTGAATGATTCAAAGAAATTTCTGCTTGTTTTAATAAAATGATTGTTTCTAGAAAATAATTCTTGTTTCAATTTTTTTTTCAAAAAAATTTTTTTTTGTATATTGAAAATAATACAGATTTTAATTTTAATTCTGACTAATGTTCAAATACACTTTAAACAAATAATTTCAACTTTGCGATTTTGTTTATATTATTCTTATAACTATTAGACAATGCTACAGTGTTTATAATAATCTATTTGAAAATATTTAATATTCCTCGAATATTTTGTTACGGTACGGTAAGTTCTAGCAATTTACCTTAAGGCACGATGCCATACACCCCACTAGTTTTTTCTTTAAAATGACATCTATAATAGTGAACCTAAACTAAAATATCTGCCAATTTGGTGTGCTTATGTTCATTGATCATTTTTGACCACCAATTGGCATTCCCTTCATGGGTAAGTCATAGTAATTCGAAAAACGAAACGTAAATGAAATTGTTAATAAATATTCGAGTTTCAAAACCTTCTGAACATTTTGGCTTACCTTAGGACAAATAAATGTATGATTGTGTATTTGCGGTTACATTTTTTTGTTGACGTTTTTGAGACGAATCAACCGATTGAATGATTCAATTGTCGGGAAGATGTGCTGATTAGCTTTTGGTATAGACAGTTTTACTCATTTCGGAATAGGGGGCGTTTCAAAAGATCCTAAACATGTATGCCTTATTGTTAGAAAAATGGATGTTTGTGTATGCGTATGTTTGGATGCAAGTAATATGTATGTATGCAATTAGGACAAATATTAATTTTCGTCCACGATTTCGAGAGCACGGACCAACCGATTTGCATAACTCAAGAAGCATTCGATTCCTACTGATAGGGAGACGTGCTGATTAGTTTTTGACAAAGGCACGTTTAGCCGTTTCCGAAGATGCGAGGCAAAAATGCCAAAAATAGAAATTCGGGTTTTGAGCGAACGGATTTGAGCGTCCGATTTGAATGATTCAAAAATTATTTTACTCATATTGGCGAAATGAGAATTAGCCAATTTTTGAGAAGGCAGGTTCAGCGGTTGTGAAGATCCAGAAAAAAGTTATGAAAATAACACTTGATTGTAAAAAATGATTATTGGACATACGCACATCAAATTATCAGATACTTTATAAGAATATTAATAATAAGTACAAATTTTGTTAACATTGCTTTGCAAAAAAACTCTAAGTTTTCAAACCAACTGCTTCTTAGGGAAGTTTGTGAAAAGTCAGCCCTAGTAGATAATTTCTAATAATAAAGTAATGAAATATAGATGGATCAACAGTCGGCTTACTTTCTACAAAAATACGACCTTACACAAGGTTCTGATTTCTATTTGCACTTTTTGCTTCGTATCTTCGAAACGGCTAGACCAGCCTTAGCGAAAACCTAATCAAAACGTCTTCGTATCAATCGGAATCGAACATACATACATGCATACACACATACACATTTTGAAGTATACCAAAATGTTCAGAGGGCCTTGAAACGTGAAGATAAAAGAAAACATTTGCGATTCTTTTGCAATTACTATAACTTACCCAACGCAAAGTTAAAAATTATATCTAAATAATTTAAAATAAATTGTTTAATTAAAAAAGTAAAAATTTTTCTATTAAAAAGGGCGCCTGGACGGATAGGGCCTAGCGCGGCAGAAAACTTAATCCGCCACTGGTCGTCATCCAAACCAACTAGCGTGTGACCTGCTCAAGCCTTTACCGCCAAAGCGACTCAGAAGAAGAACTTGCAATGATTTACTGCATCAAACCATATAATATCTTGGAAGGTGCTATCGCAAGATAGCGATCCTTCACACGCTGTCAAATCAAATTTACTTGTTTAAGTAGCTGAATGTACTACGTAAATGTACATAGTTTGCTATGTAAAATTGTTGAATGTTTTTTTATTCAATTCAATTATGTATGAAAATCAAACAAATAAATATCAAACTATGTTCACTTAAATTCCCAGTTTATTCCTAATAATAAAAATGTGTTTTTTTACTATGTTTCTAAAATGTATCAATTTTCCCTTAAACACGGCTGGAGTAGTTTTCCTTTACCTCGCCATAAATAGGCGGGCAAAATAGGACAGCCAGAGAGCATACAGAACCAGTATCTTATTTTTAATTTTAAAGGTATTCAACGATATAAAATTCAAACATTATTCAACTCATAAAAAATATAAATTTTATGAGTAGGGAAAAGTCCCCTAGTGGCGGACACCTAAGGTTATTTATAAGTAAATCAAAAAATATTTTACGAAATGTTTATTAAATTATGATTTATGTTAGATAACAAAGTTAGAAATCAAACTAAATTAACAAAACCGCAATCTTTGCTAAAAAATAATTAATACTGTCAATAATACTGTCAATGAAACTTTGGTATATAAAATATCATTTTTAACAGTGGCACCTAGTACCGGACATTTCAAAATAGCCTGCATTGATCACGTATGTAGCCATCTCCACACGCTGGAATGTCTGCACATGTGTCTTTGACGAATATTCTTAGATATTGCAAAAAAGTAACTATTCATACACCCTTCTGGCTGGGCCACACCGATGCTCTGATTTTGCGCCGTGATTTTGCGCCTGAAACAGGAAAGGGTTGCTTTTGTCGTGGCCGTGTGCATCACAGGCGGGGCTTGCGATTCTGTACTTATGTGTCCCCCATGCCCCTTTCACTTGTATTTTGAAATAAAAAATTATACTCGCTTAAATAATGCGTGTTAAATAGAGTGTCCGGTGTTTGGTGCCTTCCGGCGTTACAAGACTTTCTCCTACATTTTTTACAAAGGTAGCACTGTATATAAACTGTATGGTAATTTGTCAGAAGTATTAACTCAATTTTATTCTTGTGAAATTGCTTTTGTAACTTAACATACTTTCTTATTAACTATTTTTTATTGTTTACAACTTTGTCAAGGTAATCGTTTAGTTGGTCCTTCTTATCCCACTTCCATGTATGATTTTATAGGAGTCATATTAAAAACTGTACTATACTTTAGAATTATAAAACATATTATATTTTAAATTTATTATAAAAGACCTTTCAAACTAAACAACAGTCCTCACAACTAAAAACATGAACAACGAAAGAAAATACTTTTGTTATGGATTTTCAAACATCGACGTTTGTCTCCTGAGGCCGACGTCGTAAGAAAAAGTGATGGGTAGTTGTTCATCTTTTAGCTTCTACAGTCAAATATTATTGTTAAACTAGGTGTTAAACTAGGCATTTGCCTTAAGACAAGTTGCACAATTTTTCCGATCGACTTAAAACAGAGATTAAAATTTATTCTAATTTAATATGATCTAATGCGAATAATAATGCTGTTTGCAATAGATATTTTTCAAACAGACTTTTAAAGTCTGAGATTTTGTTAATAGTATTTAGTGCACAAACACGCGCATATATGTTCTAGAAGTACGGTTCATTATTTCAAGTTCTAATATTTTATTATAATTCAACAATTTTGTAGAACTATGATATTTTAAATCTATGAACTCTATCGTAATTAAAAAAAAATCATGTGAAGTAATTAACAATGCGTTTTTTGCATTTAACTACGATGAAACAGCTGGACCGATTATCAACCTCTAATCAGCACGACTAACAAACGATATTATTTTAATTTTCAATGTTGATTTAAGATTTTTTGCGACAACGTGAACTAGATATTTTGTATTAACGGCTCGAGGCACAGTCTAGCAGAATTAATCAATGCAAGTTCTTAGTGAGTTACATCGAGAAACGCTTAAATTTTTGAAATTGGCGCAATTGTTTTTGAGTAAATTCCGACAAAAGGTAAAATTTTGGGTCACATACACAGAAATACATACACTTTTCGATCTCAAACAATACAGAATTACTTAATACGTTGAAAAAATATAAAAACAAACTTCTCCTTCGGTAAGTTAAAAATATGCAAAAATATTGGTATCTTTTATGCACTTTCCAGTCGGGCACTAATTATTATTATGATATTATATACAAATAACTAATAAAATTTTTATACAAATTTGTATTTTTAATATTTAGAAAACTACATCATGTTAAAACTAATTCCGATATTTCAAATTAAACGAAATAAATTTTAAAATAATTTTCAGTTTTATTTACGAGATAAAATTCTAAAAATCAGAATATAAATATATAATATTCTGATAATGCCTAGGGCACAAAGTCAGCCAAAAATAAAATCGATTTGTAAAATAACATTTGTTTGTTTTTTACAAACCATGATTATCATCACATCGGCTTTAAATCGTAAAACAAAATTTTTGAGCAATTTTAATACCATCAATAAAAAATTTCCATCAAGCGATTTTCTAAATTATTAGTATATTACAGGTCATTTCTAAAAATAGCTAGTTTCTAAATTATGACTATAAGAGATATCATTTTTAAGTCATGAAAAATCAAATTTTTCATAAACATTTACTATAAATTCTGTAATGTCAAAATCTGATCTAGAACAGAACATCGGAATCTTTAGGAGAGGATTTGGACAATTCGTTGCCTTGGACGACAATCAGGTGGATCCAGATGACTGGTAAAAATAATTCAAAATGCAGAAATCAAAAAATATAAATTGAAACTGAAAACTTCAAAAGATGTATAAAACAAAAACACTTTGAAAAGGGTCACCATCGCCTTTGTCATACACAATTTTTACTGATGAGGAATTCATCTTTTTTAATCGTCAATACATCTGTTGAAACAATAATTTTTAAAATTTTTAAATACAATTTTAGTGTTCGATTTTCTAGGATCAATACAACAAAGATTTGACGACTTTCTTTTAATCTTAACTATCGAATGTAGTTAGAGATAAATGGGCTATCAACGTTATATTTTACTTCTTCGAAAAAACTAAAATTTCTAAAAATTCAATCAATTTAATTTTTTTAACAAGTTTTCAAAAAGGAACATATTTCTTCAATAACAAATTAGCTGAGAATGTTTTTGAGCATAGTTAGATAGTTGTTGGTTCGATATGCGTTATTTGTTGTGATGTAGTTGGTTTGGTTTTCATAGTATAATTGCTTAAACTAAAATTGAGCCTGCAAGTCAATTTAATTGAAAAATTATAGATTCAACTTCTAAATATTTTTAGAAAAAATGAAACAACTCTCAATGTTACTAACTAAAACCTATAAGCAATTGATCAATCCCCATGTAAATCTGTTTACTTATGATTATCTTACTAATTATTACTCAAAGGAAAAAAAATAATTAAAATAATTAAAATTTAAATTTAAAAACCGTTTTTTGGTAAAAGTAAAATAATAAAAATTCTAAAACCGGTTTTTAGTAGAAAAAGTCCATTTTCACTGGATAAATGGAAAATGACAAATATAGCCAAATATACCAGTTGAATGCAAACGTTTTGATTCTTGAAATCATATCGGTTCAATAGCGTTTGGAATCTTATCAGTCTGCTATAGTAGGTCCCAGAAAGTCCCAGAAAGGAGCCCTAGAAGCCACAAATAAAAGAACAAAAACATTATTATATGGGGCTATAAAAACAATTAAGCCTAGGTGGACGCAAACAAAGGACTCGTCTAAGTATAAATACTACTTAGAATTTTTAAAATTAGTTAATTAAATTTGCCCGGAATAGATAATAATCGAGGTTTAGCTTAATTGTTTTTAAAACTAAAATTAAACCGGTTAAAACCGGTTTTTTGGCAAAATTAAAATTTGAAAACCGGTTTTCTGAAATGTTGGTTTTTGTATAAACCTTAATATATATATATATATATATATATATATATATATATATATATATAAATTTATATATTTATATAGTAAATTTTTTGTTAAATTTTACGCAGACGAAATCTTGGGTACAGCTAGATGAAATAAGATAAGATAATTTTTTGTTATAAAATGAAAATCAGCTATTTGCCAATAAAATTCCCGTCAAAATCTGTCCAGCTGTTTCAGAAACTATCCTAGACAAAAATTAAAAAAAAAAAGTAATTTGGCATATGAACCCTATTTATAACTAACTGCATGTTAGTAGACACTCCAACTGCATATGTACATATGCAAGATGTATAGATTACCAAAATCTATTTTTTTAATTTTGTTTTGCTTATATCCAAAATTAAATAGCTTTTTTATTCATTTTTGCGATCTGGCCTTTTAAATTGAATGTTCATTAGTGAGCAGAAACAAAACTATAAGCAAGTCCACCGAGACTATAGGTTAAGAAGAAGGCTTGCACAAAAAAAGACGCAGTCGAAGTACAAGTTCTGGAAGATCCAGACTAGATGCAAATCTAGTTCGAGTTCTAGATCAAGAAGGAGGCCCACGTCATGCAAGCCCAAGTCAAGGGCTAAGAGCGCATGCTTTTGTAGCGAAAGAAGGGTTGATGAAAAGAATATTACCTTATATTACTAACGGTTGGTAATTGTGATTGATTAATATATTTTAATAACTCACATTCAAATATTTTTCGTAATTACTTGAATTATGGTATTTGTTTCAAATATATTTAATAAATTTAATTTCAATCTTACTTAATTGAATTTATTTAGACGTTGTATTTTTCTTTTCTTCACTTTTCTCAATATAGTAATCTGGATATCGCAGAAAAGAAGTGCTGCTTGAACACTTACTATTAATGATTTTTATTGACTTTACAAGATAATTTGTTTTTTTACAGAATATGATCGAACATTTTTTATTTTATGTGTTTTTAATGCAAATTGTGTTTTTAGAAGAATTTTTTAGGTAATAGATGATGAAGAATCCAATATTTGCCGACGCTTTTTTTGCTAAAAGTTCAAGCGCCTTTTCGTAGCCCTTGGTTTTGGTTTGCAAGATTTGGATCTCGTTTTTGATCTACATCTCGATCTAGATTTCGATCTAAATCCGGCTCTTCCAGAACTTGCACTCGACAGCGTCTTTTTTTTGTGCCAGCCTTCTTCTAAGCTTCAGAGTTTCGAAATAACGGTTAGTTGATTGATAATATATTTTGATAACTTATATTCAAATGGATTTGAACATAAGTTTTATATTGAAATGATTTTTTTTTCTAATTTTTGAGAAATAAATATTTTGAAAATTTTGAAATGGCTGTACCTGTCTTCCCCAAAAATTTCTTCATACCGCCAACACAAGCAAAATGTAGGCATTTTGTAGAGATTTTAGTAATGTGTATTTGTGTAATTTTTTTTTGGTTTTGTATCAAGATTTTTAATTTCAAAATTAACAAATCTAAACAAATGTCCTCGACATTTTCGACAGTATGGCATAACCGATTTGAATGATTGAGAAGACATTCGGTTTGTACTCGATCGCGAGGCGTTTTTGCAAAAGGCGCGTTTCGAAGGTTTGGAGTCGTTTCGGAGGAATGGAGCGCAAAAGGTGTGAAAAGGGTTGTGCAGTTTTTGAGAGAACGAATCATACAATTAATTAAATACAAAAAACATTTTGCTTACGTAGACGACGTGCAAAAAATGCTTTAACGAATATTTTCGAAATTTCTCATTTGCAAAAGAAAATCTAAATTCTGAAATTTTTTTAGAAATATCACTATTTAAAAAAATCGTTTTCTTGCAAAAATGTTAGAATAATTTGAAATTTTCAAAAATATCGATTTTTTTCGAAGTTCATAACTAGCTTGTGAACTCATATATATATAAATATATATATATATATATATATATATATATATATATATATACAGGGCCGGTCCTGCCTTGCATGCGATGCATGCAAAAAATGCGGGCGCACGCCTTAGGGGGCGCCAAAACGAGATTTGGAAATAGAATTTATAATATATTATTCACATTTTTTTAATATAAAATTTAGAATACTTAATAGATTATAATAAACAATCTAACTTTTTGGATACGTAGACACAAAAAGCATATTCAGTTTGCAATGTGATATCAGTAGAAACAATTCATTACTCTGCAAATTAGTAAATTATTGTTCTGCTTATTGTTTCATGTACTTATTAAATTCTTCTCGTTTGAAGTTAATGTGGACTCAAAAAAGCAATTATCTAGTGTTCAATCAAACCCGTAAGCACAAACCTACGAAAGTTTAAATTATTGGGCATTATTGACGAAAAACTACGAGCTGATTTAGTTTGAACGAAACTTGTTAAAAAAAAATAGATACAAATTATAATATAAAAACATGGAAAATTGGAAGTCAGTGCATAGAAAATGGCTTATTAAATTAAGACCGAGAAACTGAATAGTAACTTTTGTTTTTGTTGAAAATGTTTCGCATCTGATAAAATTGGACGTTGAAGACATACATGGTTAGATTTATGGAAATGGAGCAAATATGAAAAATGGAAGCAAAATGTACTAAAAACAAAAATCTTGAGCTTTTTTTATACCTATTGGTGTCCATACTAATTTTAATTATTAACTAAGCAGAATAAATACACATACAAATATAATTGTGTTTTGTTTTCAATATAGTTAAGGAAATATGTAATTTCTTTGCATCTTTTAATAAAATACATTAAAAATTTAACTTTAAAACAACAATCTGATATTCTGAATCAGATGGGAAAGTAAATATGAATACAATTCGGTCCTTACGATAACAATAAGGCGAAGTTTACGATGCAATTTTGGATATTGTAAATAATAAAAAAAAAATTAAAATAAAATTTAAAAAATCCAACATGAAAAACAGTGTTCTGTTTAAAAATGAAATAAGTAAAATGTTTTAAAATCCAAATATTAATATTACACATATGTTAAAAATGCTTGAAAATGTAAACTATTTGATTATGGTCAACCCGCAAATCGCTTCGATTTTCTAAAAAAAATTAGAATCAATGTATTTTATAAGCTTTTAGATTATATTTAATTTTTTTTTGTACTAAATCCAGAATGATTAACCCCCTCGACTCGGATGCCAAAAATTCGCGAGTGGAAAGTGTTAAAAACCAATTTAAAGAATTTATGTAAATATTTATATAATTTTAATAATAAATGTTAAAACAGTTAAAATTATTGGGGGGGGGGCGCTAGAACAAATTTTGCATGCGGGCGCTGAGGACCCCAGGACCGGCCTTGTATATATATATATATATATATATATATAAAGAAACTCGTGTTCTCTATACTACGAATATTGTTTATTATGACAATAGTAATAACACTATGTGTGATTATATTGATCATTTACAAAAACGTAGATGTTATTTCAGTATTTATAATAAAAAAAGGAAAAAAGTTAAGAATTATAATTTTGGCATTTCGAACATTGAGCAAACAAAAACGAGATCTGATCTGACACTTGAACTTTTTGTTTTTGAGCTGACACTATGATGAGCTTCAAATAATGAACATCTGTCAAGTTAAAATGCGACGTGTGTTGACAGGTCGCTACAGATCACTAAGAAGATCAAGTCATTTTTAGAAGTAACAAAATAAATTCAAGTCTCAAGAATTATTAAGAAAAGAATTTTTAAAAATATAAATAATTATTATAAATGGCTCACAACTTCCATAATTCGAAGAGCATTCTAAGCATACAACTGAGACTCCGACCACGCACTTCAAGATCAACAACAACACGTGCTCAATAAATCACTTATTAAAATATGGAGGTGTAGTAGTCCTCCATATTAATACCAATATTGTGCAAATTGTAGTAATAATAAATTCCATAAAATATTATTTATATTTCGTTTATTTTATATATGATTAATATCCACGACACTATGTGTTGTCATACTAATCGTTAATAAAATGTTATTGGTATTTTCGTATTTATAATTGAAAAGAAAGGTTTTAAGAATCATACATTTTAGGCAAATTCGACTAGGGAGAAACAAAAACCGTGTCCGATCTGACACTTGAATTTCCTTTTGTTTTTCTCAGTGCTGTCACTATATGGGCCAATCTGTCCAGAGACATGTGATGCGTGTTGACAAGCCGCGATGCGTGTTGGCAACCCGCTACATATATATATATATACACGTAACGGGCGTTAAATATATAAGTTGGTAAATAGAGAGGAAGTTTAGCTTTATGCAAATTTTATCACTTCAGTTCTGCCGGCGATGAATGTGTTCTACTCAACTTCTGAACCTTATTAGAAAATCAAAAACGTTTTAAAATAAGGATCTAGTGGCGCGGCGCACTGAATGAACGAGCGAATCCGCAGCATCGGCGCCGAATTGTTCGCAGCGAATTACCGAAACAGATGGATCAGAACGAAATATATTCGTCAGTACCTTGGTCTATATAACAATGCGCTGCTTCAGCGTCATTGGATTCCGCTATACAACTACTGTTGTAAAAAATATGATGCACAGAAATATTAAATATATAGTATGTAATAAGTACTTTTGTATTATTTTATTACTTATTTATTACAAACTATTTTACTATTTTCACTTCACTTTTTACTTCAAAAATTAATATATATTTATATTTATATTTATATATATATATATATATATATATATATATATATATAAATGAAACAAAATCAAGCTAATACCTTAAACAAACAAATTTAGAAGGTCACATATTTTCACGTCCAAACGCATTGACATATTATTTTACATTATCTTCAGAACAAGAATAACTTAACAATACAACACTTGAAAGTAATTAAAACAGAGAAAATGTGTATAGAGTTGTGCAGGAAACAAAGCTCCAAATTGGCTTTCAGTAATTATACTGTCTAAATTAAATAAGCTACATTACAACACATAACACATATCAAACAACTGAATATCGAACACTGTTACTATTCAGTAATATGTCCAGTTAATTTTATATTATAGAAAAATGTTTTTACTAATTTTCTAAAATTTGTCATCTGTCCCTTTTCCCCCAAAAGCAAAGTACAATGGGTTTGCTTCCTGTGTTCAATTCAAATTAACACATTCAATGTCTTATTTTTAATTTCAAAAAGATTTTAACGAAATTATAGATACGTTATTCAACCAACACAAAATATAAATTCCAAAGAAGCAGTTTTTACAAAGATTACACTGTATATAAAAATGATCTGGTATTTGGTCAGAAATATTCATCAGTAGAGTTGAAACACTATCAACTAAATTTATCTCATTTGAAATTGCAAGTTTTTAGAAAGGTTATAAAAATATCTCTTGCATCTACCTTATATATAACAAAACGTCTTATAGAATAACTAAATAATGTATACTTGAATATCAATAAACTAAACAGCAATGCTCACAACCAAAACAACTTATAAAGACAGAAAATAGTTTTGTTTCAGATTTTCAAACATGAGTGTTTATCTCCTGAAAGCGACGTTATTGACTTAAGGTGATGGTTAGTTACAAATCTTTTGCCCTTACTTTCAAATATTGTCAAAAAATTCCTAACATTACTTGGTTTTAAGATATATGGTGAACCTTTTTACCCGCATACCTTTAAGCCCCGCCCTACTTTATTACTGTTAAACGAATTAAGTTGATGGTTAGATACACATCTTTTGTTCTCTACTTTAAAATTACATCATAAAAAAAATCTGTACATTACTTGGTTTTGTGGTAGTGGTGGTGGACCTTTTTATCTGCGGGCATAATATATTGTTCTGTAATAACATGATTGTACGTGTTTTTTTTAATAAAAATATAAATTTATTGTTCAATGTTAATTAAATATTCAAAGTCCAAGATCTTTGCATGAACGCGGAAGCACGCCATTCCGGGAATTTGTCACGTCCAGTACGTAATATATAGAGTCAAAATTATCATTATAAACTAATGAATCTTAAGAAAGAGTCTAGTCTAGTGATGTCTTAAGAGAGTAGTCTTAGAATATCTTAAGAGAAGATTATGTCTGTCGGAATTTGTAATAAGAAGGAATAAATAAAGTGTATAGTACAACAAGTGAATTTTATATTGGATCAGAAGCAAGAAGCCTATCTATTTTAGCTAATATCTTACTGAAAAGGCTCACTATTCCAAAGAGACCTATTTAACTAATAAACCAGTAACTCAAACTTACTCCTACTGCTCGACCCAAGGCACCAGAAAAGGTTTGGAGGGACTTATTACCCAATTGGATAAAGGATCTTCGGTAGTTACCACTGATCTGGATTGTGGATGAACCAACATTGGACCCCAACCCATACCTAGACCTACCAACTACATATATCACTTTAATATGTATTTATATATAATGCCCGTGAACATAACCTTAAAAAATTATAAATTAATTGCAATGCTTCCTATGGCATTGCAATGTGTTTTCCTTATGTCTCAGTTGCTATATATCCGATAAAATAAACAGAGAAGAGAGAAGGTGCTGTTGGCAACCAGTCGCGACCATATCATCACCCCGCACTGTATGTAGAGTATCTTGGCTACACTGCAATGCACTACGGAATTGAGGACACGGCCGTAATCTGCCCCGTTGGCGCCTAGCCGGATCAGCACGACGGTCAGAAGCGCGAAATCGACGCCCGTGAGAACTAACAGCAGCAACTAAGTGAAGATGAAGTCGAAGCCCTATTATGGGATGCTAGCTGATATGTAGCGTATCTGTTAAAGATTGTAGATTGTTAACTTTCCGTAGGGCAAGTTATAGTAATCGCAAAAAATCGAAAATAAAAATGCGTGTGTATGTGTGTTCGGATACAAATTTTCGTCGACGATTTCGGGAACACCGATCAACCGATTTGAATAATTCAAAAAACATTCGATTCGTATTGATAAGGAGACGTGCTGATTAGTTTTTGGCAAAGGCAGGCCTAGCCGTTCCGAAGATACAAGGCAAAAAGTGCCAAAAATGGTAACTCATTTTTTAAGAGAACGGAGCGTCCGATTTTGACAATTCAAAGAACATTTTACTTGTATTGACAAGATGAAGAATTGATCCAATTTTCATGAAGGCAGGTCTAGAAGTTTTGGAGATCTAATAAAAAAAGTAAAAAAAAGCCATTTGGCGGTCAAAAATGATCATTAGAAATATGCATATAAAATTATCAGTTATTTTATAGAGATTTTAACAATAAGTATAAATTTTGTTTACATTCCTATGGGTTCCGTACCAATGTTTATCCGTTAGACGGCGACGCTTACGCGCTTTGACATTTCGTCTCTATACAGTTAAAGCAGTACGATTGCTTTGAAAAAAAGTTCAGAAATTCCGAAATATGTCAAAAAAAGGAAAACATTTTTTTTCAATAATTTTTTTTTCAAAAAAAAGTAATTTTTTGTCGAATTTATTGTTTCTCAAAAATCTAATTTTTTCGAAGTAAAATTTTCTCAAAATTGTTAATTGTTTTTAAAAAAATAATAATTTTTGGTACGGGAAGTTCCAGCAATTTGCCTTAAGGCACGATGCCATGCGCCCCACTAGTTTAATTTAAAATCATTCCAAGCATCCAAGAAAAAAGGAGACAACCGAGGTGCTTTCTGAAAAGAGCCAGATCCAGAAGTATCGGCACTTCTCATAGTACACTCAGTTTTGAGGCGGTCTTTTAGTATTATGATGTCACAAAACGAACTTTATGGCAGAAGTGGCCACTTAGCAGATAATCATAAATTTCACTTCTTTGAATTCAGTCAATGATTGTTAATATCCATCCTAATTAAGTTATTATTAGATAATTCAAGGATTATTTTATTATTCAAATATGTATTATTAAATTGTACATGGCATTGAATAACTTGTAAGAAAAAAATGCACATTATTCTAAAATAACAAAGTGTAATTTTAAAAATTTATTTAATATTGCAAGTATAAACAAATATACTTATATGCGTTTATATGCAAAAATATCAAAAATATGAATTCAAAACATAAGTACTTCTATATTAATGAAATAATTAATTTAATAAATCACTTTTTGATTCAGAATTTCATGGCCATGATACTTACTAGTTAGACACGTTCTATTGCCATTGAAATAAACAACTGAATGGAAACCTATTAAATATAAAGGCATCAAAACGGAGTTCAATGAAATTTCACTAAATGCAGAAACTTGTTTTCATACTTTATATATATATATATATATATATATATATATATATATATTGTTTAATTACAAAACAATGTATATCTCTATTCAGGTTCATCCCTGTTTTAACTGCCAACACTTAAAATAAATTTGCGCATTCATGATAAGACACAGGTTTTTTATATTGCATACCAAAATTGCGTAGTATGTTCACATAAATAAAAAAATGCTATAATTCTAATACCTCTTCATTTGAAAAACAATTCAGAATCACCACAATAAATATTTTTTCTGTATGGTAACTATCGATTGAATAAATTCAGGCATTAAAAGCAAATGATCACACCCAACCTCAATGATCTTAGCGTCTACTTACAATTTGATAGACTACTGCTATCCATGCTAATAATGATCAACCTAGAACATAAACATCTCCTGCTTGACATGAGATAAATTGAGAGTTGAGACCAACGTTAAAAGAGAAGACAGGTAAAAACTGATATATTCGATGATCCTCAAATTAGGGAACTAATAAAATATACACGGTTTGTTAATTTTATAAGAAACATCGAGAAGAAAACCAGGGAGTCATTTGTGAAACTAAAAATTCAGTAACTTCATTGAGCATTTCGAATGCATGCTATCCAGTTTAAAAGACCTAAAATGCAACATGAGCATTACTCTCACTCTCTTTTAGAATTGGTTTTGAAAAATCTTGGTCATATTAGCAAAGATTAGGGCGAGATAATCCACAAAGACATCAAAACTAAATAGATCTAATCTTCAAAAATTATTATTGGGTCCTAAACAGAAAATCAGAATTATCAACTTACAACAAATTACTTATATATAAGGCTGTGATCAAACCCGTGTGGACCTACGGATTACAACTTTGGGGTACTGCTAAAAAGAGCAATTTAAACATAATACAATGAGCACAAAACAAATTAGCGTGCAACTTATACCAGGAAGGTCACCCGACCAGGCTCAAAAGATAAATACCTCCAGATCTAATATAGTTTAATTTTATATATTTTTTTCTCCATATTTGTCTTATTTGGTTTTTTCTTATATTAACTATGGTAGATACGCCACTGGGCGTATCTACTAATTTGTAAACAATCAATTGTAAACAACTTGTCACCATTCTCTGCTAAATATAATTATTTTTATGAATTGCAGAATGAAAATAAAATAAAAAAAAAATCAAGACTATGGAAGAGCGATATCAAGCGAGCATTTGGACCTCCACATAATTGCAGACAATTGTTGGAGGTACTAGATCAGTCGGGCCTTGTCCGCGCTCAAAAATTATATAAGAAGACTTTTGAAGACATAAAATAGAATGTGTGTTATTCATATATGTTGTAATTTGAGGTAAAACAGCACATTGGTATATCTCAATAAACTAGGCCTGTGAGCTTAAATTATTTAAAAACCAGGGTAACACCTCAGAAAAGAATCTACCGTCACGCAGTGAAATAATTAAGTTACAAAATAAAAAAATATGATATTTATATTTTACAGGAAGAAAGTATTATACGTTAAATATCAGGAATCGCAGGGCAGCTATTTTATTATACAGTTTACGAGTGATATTTTATTTCCGTATCTCTTTAATCTTATCCAATAAAAAAAGATTTGTTATAGTTATTATGTCTTACAATTTTCAGTTTAATTATCGATTATTATATGTGAAACATTGAGTATAAGTTTTTATTATACCCATTAGTGCAAATAATTATAAATGAATGAAATGAAAGTAGTTCATAGGATAGTTTATAATATCGTATGAAAGTAGATTCTATTTTTTTATAAAACAAACAAATCTTGATGATAAATCGTTAGTCGATTAGTTTTAACAAAATGCTTTTGGTTAATTATGTGTTCTGCATTCTGGCATATTTTTTACTAAAATACTGTTCTATTGATTTTTTTAGTTTAAAATTTATTTAACACAATTTTTAATTTCAGAACAATTGACCATTTTAGTTTCAGAACTTATTGAAAAACGAATTGGAAATAAAAGAGTTTTATTTGAGATCTTTAAGAAACAAAATCTGAATGTATATAAATCATAATTTAATTAAATTTTTATTAAAATTTGATCGTTTCCATAATTGATTTTTTTATTATCTGCAAAGATTAATGAAAGATCAAAAGTATGTGATTTGATCTAACGATGATTTGTTAATTTTTGTATTCAGAATTTGTGTATAAATCAATATAAGATAATGTACGAAAATAGTAAAAATTCTTTAAATATTACATGAGTCTACATATATTCCGATATAAAATCAAGTGGATAATCAGGTGTTATTGTTTTTATATTTAACAGTAGTCCACAATCTAGATAACAAAAATTAATTTCAATGATACTTTAATCTTAATCAGCTCTCCACGTATTTCCAATAGTAGTAAATCACTCTCGAATTAACCACAATAACATAAAAAATTACATTCTTATTACTAGATAATACTAAATACAACATGTAATTGGCTTTAAATGAAACTCTTCAATGAAAGAGTATTTGTATAAGATAGAAAATCGCTTCGATAAGCCCCTTGTCTTATTTGTCATATTTTATGAAAAATAATCAGATGATAATCTTCAATGACAAGTCGATATTATTTTACGTCATAGAGCCTTTCTCAACAAAAACATATTTATTCTTTAGCAGATAAAAAAGAAAGTTCTATTAAATAGTCTAAGCCTCTAAGCTGTTTTTGTCAGTTTTTGTCTACAAATCAATAAAATTTGAAAATAAAAAACTTTTATTAGTTATTTTCAAAATATAATATTATTCAATAACATATGTGTATAGTACACATTTGATTTTCAATGTATTTATACACAAATTGGCATGCCTCTAATTAAAAAGACGTATTCTTTACTTTATAACTTTTATAATTTATTAATAATCAATTATTACGATTTTACAAATATCTAACGCGCAATTTAAATTTGCTATTTGACTTGAATCATTTTTTTCTTCAAAATATTCATTGTAATCATTATTATTAGTGTATTTTTGGTTTTTATTAAGTTCATTTAATGACAAAAGCATATCAAATTTAGTAGGCTAGGGCAGGGCACAAAGGTCCAATTTGACTTGGAGCAATTATACTTTGAAAGTTAAACTAAGTACATAAGAAAAAAAGTCCCTAAAATATTTTTCAAGATTTCGATCTTCAAATGCTTCTATAACGTGATTCAACATCATACATCAAAAATCACTATTGATGGTTTGGCCTTTCTCAAGATAGTTGATGAAGATCATTTATTGCAAATTCCAAAAAAACTGACGCCATAACCTTGCCAGCTGATCGTTTGATTTTTTCCCTCGTCGTGTCTAGTCCACTCGGCTGACGGTCTATTCGACTCCAAAGTGTAGTGATGAAGTCAAATCACATCAATTCTATTGATATCTTTAGGGTGTCAGCTAGGGTTTGGCGGTTTTCAAAAACCGGTTTTTCGGCGAAAATTATGGAATTCGAAAATCGTTTTTTTAGTGGAAAAGTCGGTTTTTATTGTATGAATGAAAAATGACAAATATCGCCAAATTTAAAGATAGTTTCAAGCGTTTTGATTCTTAGAATCATATTGTTTCAATAGCATTTGGAATCTTATCAGTCTGCTATGGTTCCTAGAAAGGTTTTGTGTTATCTTTTTGTCTAATGTATATATTAATTTAGATTTTTATACCTGTATATTAATTTAAATCAGTGTGACTTCTTGAAAAAGTAACTTCCTTACTCTACCTTAAACGACGGGGGTGGTGCAGTCGACGGTAAAATCCTTACTCTAACTTCAAACAAATAATTTTGAGCCCTAAAAGCCACAAATGAAAGAACAAAAAACTTAGAACAAAAAACTTGAAACTTAGAACAAAATATATGTATCAGACTTTAAAAACAAGCCTAGCTTGGTCGCAAGTGTGAGAGTATTTTCTATTTTTTTAAATTTTGTGTGTACACAAAAGACACGTCTAAGTAACAAATCGAAAGTTCTCAGTTTTTTAAAATCATATTTTATTAAACAAAACGATAATTAGAATTGTTAAAATTTATTAATAAAAATAGCTCGAAAACCTTAATTGTTTTTGAAACTAAAATAGATATTAACATTTTTTTATTTAAAAATGTATTATTTTTAATTATTCGAAATTTTTTTTTTTACTATCATAAAAATATATAACGGCTATCATAAAATATAAATATATAATAACGAATGATTATTTCCAAAGTTATTTAATTCAGATAAACCCCTTTTTTCTACTAATTAAAATTAAAATAATTTTGTTCACAATCCATAAAATTAAACAATAAATAAATTCAGTCAAATTCTGCTTTAAAACACACTAACTTTGCGGATAAATTTTTGTTATTACAAAATATTTGAGCAAAAATTGATTTTCTATATAAAATTCGAAAACCGGTTAAAACCTGTTTTCTGGTAAAATTAAAATTCGAAAATCGGTTTTCGAAAATGTCGGTTTTTGTATAAACTCTAGTGTCAGCTATCTCAGACATTTTTACTTTTTGGTTTTCCAAAACGATTCAGTGGACTTCTTTATGTTTTCCGATGTAACCATCACAATTGGTTTTCCAGAGCGTTATAAAATCAGCAAATCACTTTTTTTTATTTTTTATTTATATTTATTGGCTTCTAAAATACACTTAGCCACTTACAGTCTAATATAAATCATTACTACCCTAAATAATATAAAATCTATACTTATAAGCTTATCTACACATAATTCTATAACTTAATTTTACACTCCGATATAAAATTAATTAAAAACTTATATATTTCTGTATTAGATAATAATGTCACTAAATTAAATGGTTTCCTAATATTGTTTCTATAGATCTCATTAATTAAATTTACACGTTGATGGTAGTATAGGATGCATTCAAGAATAAGGTGTTGCGAAGTCCCAACTGCTTCTCCACAGACACATATATTTGATGGTGCCAGCTTTAATCGATACATGTGGGCAGGTAAGTTATCATGATTAAACCTTATCCTGGTTAATGCCACTAGAACATGTCTTCTTTCATCCTTATATAGCCGTTGCCATATTTTGTTGCTCACAGACGGCTTAATATTTTTGTAGTAGTTACCTATGGTTGAGGATGTTTTGTCCCATTCATTTTGCCACAGCTGCATACAATTGTTTTTAGATACATTTATATAATCAATTAACGTGGCATCATTAATGACCTCACCATTATCAGCTGCCTGTTTCGCTATTCTATCCGCGATTTCGTTTCCTGCGATGCCGGAATGCGCTCTAACCCATATAATTTTTACATCACCTCCTTTATACAGAATTAGCTGGATGTACTTCAAAATTTCATAGTAAAGCACCTCTTGCAAAGTTGTGGATTTTGTTAAAATTCTTAGTTTGCTTATGCAACTTTGATTATCTGTGTAAATGATTGTTTTCGCAAACTGATAATTTATTATTACCTCTAGTGCCTTCTTAATTGCAATCAATTCAGCCTCATATGCTGACACAAAGTCTTTTTTGGTTTTTTGACTTATATTGTCATTACAAACTCCAATTAATCGATTTTCATATTCTTTGTGTGTAATTGTAAATAAAATGAGCTTATACAAAATTTCTGCGATGAGAGGTAGAAAATGAATTAAGTATTTCTGCTTTGACCTGCTTTTTGAAGAGTTTTGAGTAACATTCTATGAATTAAAGTGAATTCAATAAAAATTATATATGTAGGGTAGGGCAGGTTCAATATCTTATTTTGATTTTAAAGGTATTTTACAGAATCTTAACTACATTATTCAACTAATATAAAATATAAGTTCCATTGGTGCATTTTTACACAGTTAATAGTTGTTGAACAATGCTTAACTTTAATGCTTTTTGAGACATCGGTGGTGGACCTTTTTAACCCCGGACCTTCATATATTACGATCCATTTTTCGAAAAATTGATATCGAATTTTGCCAATTTATTTTTCAAAATTAGTGGAAAACTAGCTGTAAGTGGAATTCTGTCTTAAGGCAATTAAGGCATCGTGCCTTAAGGCAAATTGCTGGAACTTCCCGTACCAAAAATTATTATTTTTTTAAAAACGATTGACATTTTTTAAAAAAAATTACTTCGAAAAAATACGATTTTTAAGAAACTATAAATTGGACAAAAAATTACTTTTTTTTGAAAAAAAATTTTTTTTTAAAAAATTTTTTTTTTAATTTTTTTTTTGTTTTTTTTTTGAATTTTTTTTTTTTTTTATTTTGACATATTGTGGAAGATCTGAACTTTCTTTTCAAAGCAATCGTACTGCTTTAACTGCATAGGGGCAAAATATAAAGCGCGTAAGCGCCGCGTCGCTGTCTAACGCATTAGCATTGGTACGGAACCCATAGGAATGTTAACAAAATGTATACTTATTGTTAAAATCTCTATAAAATATCTAATAATTTGATGAGCATATGTCTAATGATCATTTTTGACCGCCAAATGGCTTATTTTTTTACTTTTTCCTCCATATCTCCGAAACCGCTAGAGCTACCTTCATGAAAATTTTATCGATTCTTAACCTTGTCAATACAAGTGAAATGTTTTTTGAATTATTCAAATCGGACGCTCCGTTCTCTCAAAAACTGAGTTACCGTTTTCGGCACTTTTTGCCCCGTATCTTCGGAACGGCTAGACCTGCCTTCGCCAAAAACTAATCAGCACGTCTCCTTATCAATACGAATCGAATGTTTTTTAACTTCCCGTAGGGTAAGTTATAGTAATTGCAAAAAAATCGAAAATGAAAATTTTTGCATTTCTCGACGTTTCAAAACCTTCTGAACATTTTGGCATACCTTAGAAAAAATGGATGTATGTGTGTGTGTGTGTGTGTGTGTGTATGTATGTATGTATGTATGTATGTATGTATGTATGTATGTGTGTGTATGTATGTGCGGATACAATTTTTCGTCGACGATTTCGGGAACACGGATCAACCGATTTGAATAATTCAAAAAACATTCGATTCGTATTGATAAGGAGACGTGCTGATTAGTTTTTGGCAAAGGCAGGTCTAGCCGTTCCGAAGATACGGGGCAAAAAGTGACAAGAACGGTACCTCCGTTTTTAAGAGAACGGAGCGTCCGATTTGAATAATTCAAAAAACATTTTACTTGTATTGACAAGATGTAGAATTGATCAAATTTTCATGGAGGTAGGTCTAGCGGTTTCGGAGATCTAATGAAAAAAGTAAAAAATAATGCCGTTCGGCGGTTAAAAATTATCATTTGACATATGCACATCAAATTATCAGATATTTTATAGAGATTTTAACAATAAGTATATTTTTTTTTACATTTTTATGGGTTCCGTACCAATGCTTATGCGTTAGACGGCGGCGCGGCACATGCGCGCTTTGACATTTCGTCTCTAAGCAGTTCAAGCAGTGCGATTGCTTTGAAAAAAAGTTCAGAATTTCCAAAATATGTCAAAATGAAGAAAACATTTTTTTCAAAAAAATTTTTTGTATCAAAAAAAAAAAATTTTTTTCAAAAAAAAATATTTTTTTTCATATAAATTTTTTTTTTCAAAAAAAAAGTAATTTTTTGTCAAACTTGTAGTTTCTCAAATCTATTTTTTTTTAATTAATTTTTTTGCAAAAATGTTAATCGTTTTTAAAAAAATAATAATTTTTGGTACGGGAAGTTCCATCAATTTGCCTTAAGGCACGATGCCCTAATTGCCTTAAGACAGAATTCCACTTACAGCTAGTTGAATTATTCAAATCGGTTGACCCGTGTTCCCGAAATCGTCGATGAAAATTTGTATCCGCACATACATACACACACATACATACATACACACACACACACACACACACACACATACATCCATTTTTTCTAAGGTATGCCAAAATGTTCAGAAACCTCTGAAACGTAAAGATATATAAAAATTTTCATTTTCGATTTTTTTGCGATTACTATAACTTACCCTACGGGAAGTTAATAACCATTAGTGAATTAGATTTTACATTGCATTATTCAATGCAATGCACAGATTCTGACATATCCTTTGGAAGAAATTTCTTGAAAATTGTAGGGCATTTGTAAAATAAACTAGCTGTAAGTGGAATTCTGTCTTAAGGCAATTAGGGCATCGTGCCTTAAGGCAAATTGCTGGAACTTCCCGTACCAAAAATTATTATTTTTTTAAAAACGATTAACATTTTTGAAAAAATTTTACTTCGAAAAAAAAATAGATTTTTGAGAAACTATAAAATTGACAAAAAATTACTTTTTTTTTAAAAAAAAAATTTATTTGGAAAAAAAAATTGAGAAAAAAAAATTTTTTTTTGGAAACAAAAAATTTTTTAAAAAAAAAATGTTTTCTTCATTTTGACATATTTTGGAAATTTTGAACTTTTTTTCAAAGCAATCGCACTGCTTGAACTGCATAGAGACGAAATGTCAAAGCTCGCAAGTGCCGCGCCGCCGTCTAACGCATAAGCATTGGTACGGAACCCATAGAAATGTAAAAAAAAATTATACTTATTGTTAAAATCTCCATAAAATATCTGATAATTTGATCTGCATATGTCTAATGATCATTTTTAACCGCCCAATGGCATTTTTTTTTACTTTTTTTATTAGATCTCCGAAACCGCTAGACCTGGCTTCATAAAAATTTGATCAATTCTACATCTTGTCAATACAAGTGAAATGTTTTTTGATTTATTCAAATCGGACGCTCCGTTCTCTTAAAAACTGAGTTACCGTTTTCGGCACTTTTTGCCCCGTATCTTCGGAACGGCTAGACCTGCCTTTGCCAAAAACTAATCAGCACGTCTCCTTATCAATACGAATCGAATGTTTTTTGAATTATTCAAATCGGTTGATCCGTGTTCCCGAAATCATCGACGAAAATTTGTATCCGCACATACATACACACACATACATACATACACACACACATACACACACACATACACACACACACACACACACATACATCCATTTTTTCTAAGGTATGCCAAAATGTTCAGAAACCTCTGAAACGTAAAGATATATAAAAATTTTCATTTTCAATTTTTTTGCGATTACTATAACTTGCCCTACGGGAAGTTAATAAAAATATATACATAGTGAATCATTCTTCTGCTAAACTCATTCTAATACTGTAACTGTTGATACATTTGATAGAATGCGAGCTTTTTATAATAATTTTCAAAATATTTCCTTCCAGAGAACTTGTAATTTTGTGCATTGACATTATTGACATTTTTACATGTGTGTATTTCAAAGTTAAAAGTATTTAAATTGTTGACTGTTATAACTCGAACTTAGTTAATTCGACTTCCCTTTTAATTGATTCCAAATTTAAGATCTTAATTTAAACTAGTGGTGCCGCCATGCCTTAAATAAAATTGCTGGAACTACCCGTACCGTATTTCCGTCATGCCTTAAATAAAATTGCTGGAACTACCCGTACCGTATTTCCGTAATTAAACATTCGAGGGATCAAAATAATCAATAATTGTTTTAACTAGCTGTAAGTGGAATTCTGTCTTAAGGCAATTAAGGCATCGTGCCTTAAGGCAAATTGCTGGAACTTCCCGTACCAAAAATTATTATTTTTTTAAAAACGATTGACATTTTTTAAAAAAAATTACTTCGAAAAAATACGATTTTTAAGAAACTATAAATTGGACAAAAAATTACTTTTTTTTGAAAAAAAATTTTTTTTTAAAAAAATTTTTTAAAAATTTTTTTTTGTTTTTTTTTTTGAATTTTTTTTTTTTTTTTTTTTGACATATTGTGGGAGATCTGAACTTTCTTTTCAAAGCAATCGTACTGCTTTAACTGCATAGGGGCAAAATATAAAGCGCGTAAGCGCCGCGTCGCTGTCTAACGCATAAGCATTGGTACGGAACCCATAGGAATGTTAACAAAATGTATACTTATTGTTAAAATCTCTATAAAATATCTAATAATTTGATGAGCATATGTCTAATGATCATTTTTGACCGCCAAAGGCTTATTTTTTTACTTTTTCCTCCATATCTCCGAAACCGCTAGAGCTACCTTCATGAAAATTTTTATCGATTCTTAACCTTGTCAATACAAGTGAAATGTTTTTTGAATTATTCAAATCGGACGCTCCGTTCTCTCAAAAACTGAGTTTACCGTTTTCGGCACTTTTTGCCCCGTATCTTCGGAACGGCTAGACCTGCCTTCGCCAAAAACTAATCAGCACGTCTCCTTATCAATACGAATCGAATGTTTTTTGAATTATTCAAATCGGTTGACCCGTGTTCCCGAAATCGTCGACGAAAATTTGTATCCGCACATACATACACACACATACATACATACACACACACACACACACACACATACATCCATTTTTTCTAAGGTATGCCAAAATGTTCAGAAACCTCTGAAACGTAAAGATATATAAAAATTTTCATTTTCGATTTTTTTGCGATTACTATAACTTACCCTACGGGAAGTTAAATAATTTCAAATAGATAAATGCATACTGCAAGTTCATAACTTGTGTATGTTCACAAGCAATTTGTTCTTTTTTTTTAAATTTGATATTTTTGATAATTTTGAAATGTTCGAATTTTTTTGGAATTTTTGGAAAAATCGATTTTTTCACATTTTTTGAGAATTTGGAAAAATTTTGAAAACCTTCGATTTAATTTGAAAATTTCGAAGTAATCTCAAATTTTTGTAAAAAATCTTTTTTTTAATTTTGATATTTTTTGAAATTTATAAAATTTTAGATTTTTTTTAAAAAACGATGGAAAATTTCGCAAATTTTAATTTTTCAAACAAAACAAAAAATATTTTTATAAGTATATTTTCATAAGAAAGATTTATTTTCAATATTTTTATATAGAGTGTTCTTAACTATTTAAAACTATTACATTTAAGAAGTACAATGATGAAGTTTACTCTAATTCAGAGGAATGCACATAGTCGAAGGGATTCGACATGGGACATGAATTGGTATAATTGGTGCTGATTCTGAAAACTTATCACCATGCTGGCTATGAGAATCGATTGAATCTTTATTGGTTCTCACTTGTAGATATATTTGACTTTCTGAGATCAGGCATATGATTTCTGACAGTTCAAGAAAGTATGACTTGTCCTATGTCATTACCTGGATTTACTCCATAGTCGAAAACAAAATCCACTGATTTCAGGATGAATGTGAAAGTCAAGCATCTTCGAATTTAGGCATGTGTTTAGATAGCATTTGACGTTCCAATCGATAAGACTTTATGTCGGTGAGCCTTTCCCGCATTGTTTTTATCCGAATAGGGACTGCGATGAGGTGGGCAAACAAGGTTGGGGGTATATGATTGCTGCTTAATCGCTAATCCAATAAAAAACGACGATTATGTTCATCACGTCGTCAATCAAATTTATTTTAGTCTTTCTCGCATTGTTTTTATCGAATAGGGATTGCGATGAGGTGGGCAACCAAGGTGGGGATCTATGATTGCTGCTTAATCGATAATCAAATAAAAAACTACGATTACCTTCATCATGTCGTCAATCAAATTTATTTAATTTTGGCTTGGAGGTCCATCAACATACTGTCCACATAATAGTTTAAAGTTGGCAAACTTTAATCAACATGAAGTATCAATTAGATTGTAGCAATTTTTTAATCATTTATAATTTCTAACTTCAAAAGCAACGATTATTGTTCAAAATATGAATATATAAAAACATGTATAAATTATTGACGTAGTATTCACTTTCTTTTGTTTTCTAGTATGAGTGTGAGCCGAGCAATAGGGAAGTCAGCGGGTAAACGAGCGTTACCGAGTATCGTCGGGTATTCTCCATTGCCACGTTCTTAAGCATTTAGTTCACTAAAATATTTACAATTATTTTTGTATAAATTTTGTTTTTGGTAAAGCTATTTATAATTATTTGGTTGTGAATGAAATAAACTAGTACTGCACGGCATCGTGCCTTAAGGGAAATTGCTGGCATTGCCACTAGCTTAATCAAACATTCTAGGAATGAAATAAGTTACAAATAAGTTATAAGTTAGAAATAAGCGCTTATTAAATTAGTTGCTTATCAGAAAACCTTTTGCTTGTGTAGACGGCGTGCAAGAAATGATTTTAAAAAATGTTTGTAATTTTTGAAATTTAAAAAAAAATTCAAAATTTTCAAAAAAAATTTGAAGTTCCCAAAAACTAAAATTTTCGAAATTTTTCATCATTTTTTGAAAGTTTGAAAATTTTTGAAATCGTTCGATTTCATTTGAAAATTTCGAAAAATTCTCAAATTTTTGTAAGAAATCGTTTTTTTAATTTTGATATTTTTTGAAATTTATAAAATTTTACATTTTTTTTAAAAATGATAAAAAATTTCGAAAATTTTAATTTTTGGGAACTAATTGGCACGTCTTCTTATCAATATGAATCAAACGTTTTTTGAATTATTCAAATCGGTTGATCGGTGTTCCCAAAATCGTCGACGAAAATTTGTATCCGCACGCACACACACACGCACACACAAACACACAAATACACACACATACACACATACATCGATTTTTTCTAAGTTATGTCAAAATATTCAGAAACCTTTAAAACGTAAAAATATATTAAAATTTTCATTTTCGATTTTTTTGCGATTACTATAACTTGCCCTGCGGGAAGTTCATAATTTTATATTTGTGTATGCGTAAAATAAATATATTTCTTTATATATTATTTTTATTTATTTGTATGTGTGCAATAAATTATTTCAATTTCAATTTTTTATCTTAAAATTTAATATTCGTTTTAAAATGCACTAATATATTATTAACTTCCCGTAGGGTAAGTTATAGTAATCGCAATATATATATATATATAATATATATATATATATATATATATATATATATATATATATATATGATGAGTTATTTAGAATCGGGCAGTAACACCAAGTAAAAAAATAAACTAAAGTAGTTTTGAAATACTTTATTTATCCATACGTTATTATATTTATCCAAAACTAAAAGATTTTATATGATGTAGGAGGAAAATAATATAAAGTTATAAAACTTATATATAAATATTCACAGAAATTAATTATACAAAAATACACTACACTATTACACTGTGATAAGCCAAGCTATTAATAACTGGAACATTTAAACTAATTATTTTTTTTGACAATTTTTGGTTACATTCTAGTGTGTACAGATTGACTAACGTCTAAATACTGAATGAATTGTGTTTACAAATTTTGCGAAAGTGTAAAAAGACTGGCAAAAATATGTTTTTAGTAAAATAATAAAATAATAAAATACACGCTTCATTCAGATATAGTGGTGTTTTGAAAATTGTCAAGGATTATTTTATAGTCATTGCAAAGCAAATTGTTGTCCAATCTTTTATTTATGGCCGTCTCGTTGTGTAAAAGATTGGACAACAATTCGCTTTACAAAAACTATAAAATAATCCTTCGACTTTGAAAATTCAAAAATTGTTCGAAAGATATTGGTTGGAATCGGTAAATATTGGTAAAGATCGGCCAGGCCGTTTTCTTGTAATAAAGTGTTAAAAAATTTTTTTGACGATTTTTATGATTTTTTTGTCAGTAGATATCCTAGTCTTATAGATTACGGCCCTCGCTTAACATTAAATATTTGTCTAAGTTTGCAAAAATTAGTATCGTTTTTCGGCATTTGTCAAAATTATGGACATGCATAAAGTTTACCATCATAAGGTGACCAAAGTGATTTGTTTTCAGTCAACTTTCTTGACAAAAATGCTAATGGTTGCTATTGCTACGACTTTGATAAATTTTGTTGCACCACGGCACCCATTTTTCTGTCGAAGTATCTGAAAATATTATGATGAGCAAGAAGTGCAGTATTTTCCAAAGCTTCTTCCATCTTACTTAAGGCTTTGATACATTTCTTAAACAAATTACTTGTTTATTTACTTGAGAAGTATGTTTTGATATTGGTACACTATTAAATATCCTCAACGTAGTGAATTTAAAGCTTTGTTGTACTTGATAGAGAAAGTGCTATTATTTTTCACTGTTTTGCTTCTCTATTGCCGAATATTGTTGAAATGTGTGATATACCTTGCTATTGTTTTCATGATAAAAAAAATGCCGTTGCTCCTCTGAGTATTTCTTTCATGA
>NW_020538040.1:124505602-124541016 GCF_003426905.1 Ctenocephalides felis
TAATTTATTTTTTGTAAAATTGTTTTTTTATCTTTTTATCACTAAAATTTTGGCTATTTTTATAAAACTGTTTTGACGATAGATATCATGGTCTTATAGAACATACTAAAATATTACGATCTTTAAGGTTGTACGAAAAGTCACTTCGTTTTTTTTACCACCAGAATTTAACTATATTTTTTAAGTTTAAGTTAAAACTGTTTAATTCAGAATTGATCAATGTGCACAGAAATGACGTGTTGATAGTACGACAGTGCCAAAATTGGTTTGCTAAATTTCATTCCTAGTATTTTGATGTCCAACATGCATCAAGTCCAAGAAGTACGGTTGAAGCTAATAAAGACGCGAGAAAAGCATTAGTTGAAACAAACCGACAAATAATAATACATGAAATCTCATTGAGTAAAAATTTATTAAATTTAACAGTTCATGACCACTCAAAAGGTCTGGGACTATTTATCAGCCCATATGCAGTTATCATATGTAAGCATCAAAGTAACCATTGATGATAGTAATATCCTTCTGGTTTGTTTTGGACCTCCAACATTAGGCATCAGTCATGCAAGACTTGTCCTAACGTGTTCCTGCTGATTGAAATTCATTCGAGCATCAAGCATTACGCCAAGGTAAAACATGCAAGATTCTGGCGTGATCTCTAGATTTCCAATCTTTAGCTTGATGGTCTCTATTGTTTTTCTACTCGTAAAAAGAACAGCTTCACTTTTTTGTTGTGCTAGTTGGAGGTTTATTGTTTCCATCCAGCGATTAATTTTTCTAAAGGTTATGTCAAATAGACTTACGATCTCATCAATTTGTTTGGAGACAACTACTACGACTACGTCGTCTGCATATGCTACTAGTTTCACACATGCTGGAATCTCAAGTCTAAAAAGACCATTATACATAATATTTCACAGCAAAGGTCTTAGAACAGAACCCTGCGGCACACATCCTGTTATCTTATATTATTCTGTACCAACGCGTGAATCGTACATCAGAATTCTGTCTGTGAAGTAAATTGCGACTATATTGCAGAGGTATACTGGCACGTACTTGTCACGGAGTGCATTCATAATACAATCCGACCGAGTTTGCAGAATTGAACGCAATTTTTTTTATATCCAATGTAGCTCTTGTACTAGACAGTACTTCTTTGCAACCCGCTTCCATCTGGTTCCAGCAATTAATTTCTTGGCGGTATTAACTACCAAGTTTATAGCATCAATAATTGATCGTCCTTTGCGAAAACAATACTGATTGTCTGGTAGGATTGGGTCAACTACTGCATCTATTCTTTGGTGAACTATTTCTTCAAAAATTTTACCAGCTGTATCCAGCATACATATTGGATGGCAGAATGGTTCATCTGGTGGTTTTCTTCCTTTGGAAAGAAGCACTAATCTTTGCTGTTTCCATTTTCGTAGAAAACCCCCTTCTTTTAGACAAGAATTATAGGCATTAAGAAACATTGTCGGAGATGTCATAATTGATGTTTTCAAGACGATATTAGGAATTCCATCTAATCCCGGTGCCTTACTATTTATAACCCAATGACAAGCTTTCATCAGTTCTTGCAGTGTTATAGGTGGAATATTATTCAGTTCTACATATGTTAAAATCACCGGCTATCGCTACTGGGTGGTGTCGTTTTGCATCCTCTACTAGACAATCTAGGAAATCAACAAAATCTAGCAAAGAAAAACTAGGTGGAGCGTAATAGTATAAATGTATGCCATATATTGATAATGCTACAAATCCAGCGTTGCTGTTATTAACGGCGATCTGGAAACAAAATTTGCGACAGGACCAAATAACAGCTTTGGTTGTACTGTCCGTTTTCCATGGGTTATCAGTTAATTAGTTAGTTCACAGCAATATCAATTTTTATTTCTCTTACCGTCTGCATAAGCAAGTCGTGTGCAGCCTCACAATGATTCATGTTTAGCTGCATTATCTTCATGTTTTTATGTTCATTATTTGCTCCAAGGCCATCCTATATACAGGACATCCGTGAGTGCCGGAATAATGGGTTACATTCTCAGTGTTTTCATTTTCAGCGCATAATGCACATTTTGCTGCATTTATACAGTTGGCTATTTTTGTGATCTTCTTGTCCACATCTAACGCATAAATTGGTCCGATTCACTTCGCTCTTGCACTGTGCTCCATAATGTCCGAATAGCCAGCATTTAAAGCATCGGATTGGTTTTTTGATGATTTTAATTTGACAGTTGATCCATCCAATTCGAGCAGATCGTGTACAATTGCCGCTGATAGAACTACAGTAGCAATCTGGGTACCTCTGTATGTCTTACGAATCTTAATTGCTTCTGCTGGTGTCTTGCAGACTTCTCAAGTTGCGTTTTGTAGTGTAGACTGAATATCAATTTTTGATGTTTTTTCATCAATATCCCTTATTTATATAATTTTTTGAAGCCCCTTATAGATAACATTGGCCTCATCCTTTAACTCGCTTGCAATAATCTTAGTCTTTGTCCGCGCTTTTCTTGGATATGATTATCAACAAGTCTCTATTTCTGGTTTTATTTATTTTGTCTACTGTCGTATTCACCTGGTCATCAAATTTTGTTATTTGAATTGGATTAATAAAAGTGTGTGTGTATGTTTGTATACAATTTTTTTGTCCACGGTTTCGGGCGCACGGATTAACTGATTTGAATGATTCAAAAAACATTCAATTCCTATTGAAATGTTCGATTCGATTTCTATTGATAGAGAGATGTGCTAATTAGTTTTTGGCAAAGGCAGGTTCAGCCCTTACAAAAATACAAGGCAAAGACTACAGAAAATAGAAATTGAGATTCTGAGAGATCTAAAAAACATTGAATTTGTAATTGATCAGAATATATTCTGACGGCTTGACATTTGCAATGCAACGTGCCTTGGCGCCGAGTATTGCGTTACACTTCTTAGAATATTGCAGCCTCTGCCCTGTGTCATTCACACAAGGGTTGCTTTTATACCTAAATATTGTACACTCGACAGTCATAAATTTAAGCCAGTCTAGACAATGCAGCGGGACAGTCAACAAGTATATTGAATCACCGCTGTATTTGTAATAGTTTGAAGATATTATATAGATTTTATACCAATCACACTGTCTTTATTCAGTAAGATTCAAATTTGGAACGGTTATCGTCAGATAATAATTATTTACTTTACAGTCCGCTTTTATATTAATTACTGATGGTAGCCAGCCCAATCAGTAATGATAAGAAGTGATTATTAGTTTTTGGCAAAGGCAGATACAGCCGTTTCGAAGATTTGGAGCTAAATGTACAAAAAATGGCAGTTTTTGAGAGAACTAAGCATGCGATTTGAATGATTCAAAAAACTTTCTGCTTGTGTTGATAAAACAATTGCTTTTGAAAAAAAAAATCTTATTTTTTTGTACGATAGAAAATAATTCAGATTTTAATTTTAATTCTTGCTAAAGTTCTAATGCTCACTTATATACTTTAAATAAATAATTTTAACTTTGCAATTCAGTTTATGTAATTCTTATAAATATAAAGCAATGTTACAGTATTTATTTATAATAATCTATTTAAAAACATTTAATATTTCTCGAACATTTCGTTGCGGTACGGGAAGTTCCAGCAATTTGCCTTAAGCCACAATGTCATGCTGCACTGGTTAGATAAAAATTTGGGTAGCCTACTTCTCCCTATAATTTTGGAAAACTCGGTAAATACCCTTCTTTGCCTTTCAAAAAGAGAAATATTTTCAAAAATAATTGCAAAAAGTGAATAAAAAAACTAAATTAGAAAAAACTAAAAATAAAAACGTGGCCCGCTTCTGTCCACAGCACCCAAACAGTTATTATTAAAAAAAGAACAAAACTTACTTTGGACTCTTTAAAAGCAATGCGGTCTGCAAATGACTCAATGCAGTAATGGAAACTTGTTCAAACAAACACCCTTTATCTTTTTCCCGTTGGACCCTATCGTAAATTCGTTTTGTTTAGCTGTTATAATAAATACCACTACTGTTTTGCACTACCGGTCAAAAACGAACCCAGTCTCTCTTATATACTTTTTGTTTAATATTTTTTATTCTCCGAAAAACTGAATATCATAATATTTAAAATGAATGCTGCATATCAATATACAATATACATTACTATACAATTATCTCATATGAGATTTTCAATTTTCCTATAATTGTGATTTCTCTTCAGATTTGGTAATATTTTATCTAGGATCGAGAAGTTTCTTTATTCTTAATTATTTATTGACATTTGTGATAAGACGTTTATTGTCAGATTTTCCAACGATTATAAAAAAGTAATCTTTGAAGTCATCACAAAATTCAACACGGTTAATGCAATTCACGTGATAAAAACTAATCTTAATTCAACAACCTGAGGACAAAAGATTGTAAAAAGATTTTTCTTCAATAAGAGCACATTAATTATGAATTATCGGCAAATAAGCCAAAACAAATATAGATTTTTTAACAGGTTTCATTACGTGCAATAAACGTATCGTTAAATAATGACAATCGTATTCCCGATTTGTATATCGACAATATATTTCATAGCAGAGGAGGGGCATTGCCATAACATGTTATTATATAACAAAAAATTTAACATGGAATGTAATTGTGCAACTAGATATTATTATACCAAAGTAGCACATACAAACATGTACAAAAAATTGACAGAAACGGATCGTCATGCACACGTAAAAAAAATGTTTATAATTAAATAAATGAAAAAATATATTTAAACTTTATATATTACTCATTTTAATACAGACTCTAAATATTATAATTAGTTGTAAGAATAATCAATAAAATTCGTTTTTTAACTTCCCGTAGGGTAAGTTATAGTAATCGTCCAAAAATCGGAATTGAAAATTTTTACATTTCTCGACGTTTTGAAGGTTTCTGAACATTTTGGCATACTTCAGAAAAAATGGATGTGTGTGTGTGTGTGTGTGTTTTGTATGTCCGCGTTTTTTCGTCCACGTTTTCGGGCGCACGGATCAACCGATTTGAATGGTTTAAAAAACATTCGATTCCTATTGATAGGGAGATGTGCTGATTAGTTTTTGGCAAAGGTAGGCCCAGAGGTTTCGGAGATACAGAGCTAAATTTAAAAAAAATTGCTGTTTTTGAAAGAACTAAGCGTCCGATTTAAATGATTCAAAGAACTTTCTGCTTTTTTCAACAAAATAATTGATTTTGGAAAAAAAAAATTTTTGTTTCTAATTTTTTTTTCAAAAAAATTTTTTTCTAATTTTGGATTAAAAATTCAAAAAATCACCCAAGCTAAGAACAGTCTAAGCGCCACTCTGGTACAAATGTTTACCCAAGTGCGTTTAGACTGTTTGTGTACTGGAGCAATTTTCCAATTTTGTGAAAATTATTGAAAAATGTGAAAATGCCGCCAAGCTGAGCACAGTATAAGTGAAAATGTCGCACAGAATTATTTGCAAATGCGTTTAGACTGTGACTATGCGGGAGCACTTTTTCAATTTTGGGTAAATTTGGCAACTATTTTTTTTTTTTGGAATTTGATTCGAAATGAAATGACGATTGTTAATGTTCTGGAGATGATAAATTGATTTATTTATAATTAATTTTCCATAGGGTAAGTAATCGCAAAAAAATCGAAAATGAAAATTTTTATATATCTTCACGTTTCAGAGGTTTCTGAATATGTTGGCATACCTTGGAGAAAATTGATGTATGTGTGTGTGTGTGTGCGTGCATGTGTGTGTGTTCGGATACAAATTTTCGTCGACGATTTCGGGAACACGGATGAAGCAATTTGAATAATTCAAAAAACATTCTAGCCGTTCCGGAGATACGGGGCAAAAAGTGCCAAAAACGGTAACTCAGTTTTTAAGAGAACGGAGCGTCCGATTTGTATAGTTCAAAAAACATTTTACTTGTATTAACAAGATGAAGATTTGATCAAATTTTCATGAAGATAGGTCTAGCGGTTTCGGAGATCTAGTAAAAAAAACTAAAAAAAAATAACATTTGGCGGTCAACAATAATCATTAGACATTAGACATATGCATATCAAATGATCAGATATTTTATTGAGATTTTAACAATAAGTTTAAGTTTTGTTTACATTCCTATGGGTTCCGTACTATTGTTTTTCCGTTAGACAGCGACGCGGCGCTTACGCGCTTCTATATTTCGTCTCTATGCAGTTAAAGCAGTACGATTGCTTTGAAAAAAAGTTCAGATCTTCCAAAATATATCAAAATGAAGATAACATTTTTTCCAAAAAAAATTTTTTATAAAAAAAATTGTTTAAAAATTTTTTTTAAAAAAAATTTTTTTTTCAAAAAAAGTAATTTTTTGTCCGATTTAAAATTTCTAAAAAATCTTATTTTTTCGAAGTGAAATTTTTTCAAAAATGTTAATCGTTTTTAAAAAAATAATAATTTTTGGCACGGGAAGTTCCAGCAATTTGCCTTAAGGCACGATGCCTTAATTGCCTTAAGACAGAATTCCACTTACAGCTAGTTATTTTATTTTTTACAGCGTATAGAACTATGTGTTCTTTGAGCTGTTATTGCTAAAATACATCTTATTTTCTTCGAGAGGGCAACCCATTGATTAACCACTCATCTTTTGTATTTTGTACTGTGTACTAGAGATGGGCTTATTATATCCGAAGCCGGATCGACTCGGATTTGACTCCGCTTCATGGTGGAGTTATATCCGCTAAGCAACTCCACGACTCCGACAATTTTGAAACCGAAATACTCAAAACAAATGTGTTTTATAGTACGCTGTTTATGTATCTAAGGATTTGTCAAATCACATTAATTATTTGAAATAAAAAATTATGAATAATTATCAATAAAATAATTTTTCTAAAAAATTCACGAATAAATGACGGATTGTAAAATTTTTCGGTCGACCAGATCGACTCAATGACTCGTAATTTTAACAGTGCTGACCAAAGTAAAAACGCAAAACTTGAGAATCAAATTTAATTTAATGATTTCCTTTTGATGAGAAAATAATTGATTTTTTGGATTAATTTTATATAAAAATTATATAGTAAACTTTGTAATAAAAGCAAAACATAATACTTCTGCTTTCAAACATTTTCTTCTGCTATTTCCATTTGAGAATTAATATTATATCGCGTAGTTTTATTAGCATATTATTACTTTTACACAATTATTTAATTGTGTAAAAGTAATAATATAATACTGAATATTTTTTACTGCTTAAATACTAATGATATCACTGATAAAGTTTGTACTCTAAAGTGTTGTCATTTCTGATTGCCGTCATTTACGGCCAAAGATTGTTGTAGTTAGAAATATCACCCTTACTATTCAATAAATTATACATTTGAGCTATTCACACTTGAATACAATTTCATTGTTCTGTATCTTTAAAGAAACATTTTTGTATTTTCTGAAAAATACACAATGGTATTTATTTTGACATATTACTGCAGGTCATAAAACTGCCTGCGAGACAAGAAAGTGACCGGTTCCTTCCGAAAGCAAAAACGACAAAAACACTAAATGTCTGTACTAGTTAATAGATTTAATAATAATTAAGGAAGTCGGATATGACAAATCCTGTGAAACAACTCCACTCGGATTCACTCCGAGGGAGGAGTTGTATCGGAGTGATAACTCCGGAGTGAGTTACCCATCTCTACTGTGTACTATATATTAGATATGAGTGCTGTATTTATTATAGGCATTTTAAGGGTTTTGTTCCTGATAGGCCAAGCTTTCGAAACATACTGCAAATGTATCGTTTGTGTCGGACATCTGTGATTGACGTGGCCTTCTACCAAATTGCACGTCAGTATTATATGCCTGACATGGCTTATGCAGAACTTCTTAGCCTCAGACACATATGACAGATAAGGCAATTAACGCGTTAATATGTCAAGCAGTTAACATCCACTTGAAAATACTGATAGTAATAGGTACGTTTCCAAGGGAAGATAGCCCATCGCCTTCATTGCTGCGATAAAAAATAGAGTATTATTTCAATTAGAGGTAATAGATTAACTAGTGGTGTATGACATCGTGCCTTACGGCAAATTGCTAAAACTTTCCGTACCAAAAATTAAATTCTAAAAAAGATTGATTTTTTTTAAACATTGAAAAAAATTTATTTTTGAGAATTTTAAAAAAAATTGACTTTAAAAAAAATATTTTAGAATTTAAAACTTTGTAAAAACTGTTGATGGCTAGTTTGTAGAAAAGGAAGCCAAATAAATAAAATTAATGTATGTATGTATACATATATGTATATATATTTTATATTCCGTAATATTTTGAAAATTTTGAACTTTTTTTCAAAACAAGGGCGCTGCTTTAGCTGCATCGCTGGCTAACGGACAAACAATGTTACGGAACCCATAGAAATGTAAACAAAGTTTATACTTATCATTAAAAGCTATATAAAATAACTGATAATTTTATGTGCATATGCCTAATGATCATTTTTGACCGCCAAATGGCATTTTTTCACTCTTTTTACTAGATCTCCGAAACCGCTAGTTTTGCCTTCTCAAAAATTCAATCAGTTCTTCATTTTGTCAATACAAGTAACATGCTTTTTGAATTATCAAAATCGGACGCTCCGTTCTCTTAAAAACTACCATTTTTGGCACTGAAACTAATACCTTGTCTAAAAACTAATCAGTACTATCAATAGAAATCGAATGTTTTTTTGAATCATTCAATTCGGTTGAACGGTGTCCACGAAAATTAGTATCCGAACACACATACACACACATAATTTTTTTCTAAGGTATGCCGAAATGTTCAGAAATCTCTGAAACGTAAAGATTTATATATATTTTTATATATATTTATTTTTTGCGATTATGTAGAGATCCGAAGCCGGATCGACTCGGATTTGACTCCGCTTCAGCGAGGAGTTATATCCGCTTAACAACTCCACGACTCCGACAACTTTGAAACCAAAATACTCGACACAAATGTGTTCTATAGTGCGTTGTTTATGCATCTAAGGGTTTGTTAAATGCTATTTAATTTTTTGAAATGAAAATTAATAAATAAAATAAAATTTAAAAAATATCGATAAAATATTTTTTTTTTAAATTCTCATATAAATGGCGAGTTGTAAAATTTTTTGGTATTTTGGTATTTTGACTCGTAACTTTATCAGTGTTGACCAAAGTAAACACGCACAACTTAAGAATCAAATTCAATTTAATTATTTTCTTTTGATGAGAAAATAATTGATTTTTTATATAAATTATATAGTTGTGTAAAAGTTAAAATTTAATACTCTATATTTTTTGCTTAAATACTATTGACGTCACTGATATATTTTGCAGTCTTAAGTATTGTTATTTCAGGCCATGGAAAAACCAGATTAAATGTATTTTGTTTCGTGTATTTTTTGTTATATATATTCCTGATTGCCGTCATTCACGGCCAAAGATTGTCGTAGTTAGAAATATGATCCCTTACTATTCAATAAATTATACATTCGCTATTCACACTTGAACACAAGTTTATTGTTTCTATATCCTTGAAGTAATATTTTTGTATTTTCTGAAAAAAAACGTATACCTAATAGGTCATGAAACTGCCTGTGAGACGAGAAAGCGACAGCTTCCTTCCCGAAAGCAAAAACGCAGTAACAGATTTAGTACCAGTTTAGGGAAGTCGGATATGACAAATCCGGTGAGACAACTCCACTCGGATCCACTCCGAGGGAGGAGTTGTATCAGAGTTATAACTCCGGAGTGAGTTACCCATCTCTACTTAGGTGTACTAAAACTTACCCTACTGGAAGTTGATAAATCAGTATTCTAACAAAAAATTAATAAAGAAGTCATTACAACAAGCCTATAGAAGATATGATAGCTGTCCATAATATGTGTGAAAAAATGTAAAACTATTTGATAATCTATGTTGGATTTTAAATTTACTTAACAAACTGCCAACGTGTTCTCATTGTGTGCATTGGATCACCGATACTCGTATAATTTACTGTTAGTTATTCTGCCACTTTTACTGCGGAATATTTTATGCAAATTTATTCAATATTTTTGAAAAAGTCAATAGAGATAATTTTACAGCTTTGTTTCAAATAAATTGAAATTGAAATTTCAACAAACATACTTTTTTTTAAATTATGTCGATTACAAAACCAAATTTTGTGGTGTATGGCATCGTGCCTAAAGGCAAATTGCTGGAACTTCCAGTACCTTAATGAAATGCTAAAAAAATATTAAATGTTTTCAAATAGATTATTATAAATACTGTAACTTATACATGTTTTACAGAAAAGTAAATAAACAAAACTCAATCAATAAAATTTAAAATTGTCTAATAGTTATAAGAATTATATAAACTGAATTGCAAAGTTAAACTTATTTATTTAAAGTATATAAATGATGTTTAGAACTTTAGTTAGAATTGGAATTAAAATTCGAATTATTTTTCGATATACAAAAAAAAAAATTGTTTGATGCTTAGTTCTCTCAAAAACTGCTATTTTTTGCACATTTAGCTCTATTATCTCCGAAAGGTCTGGATCTTCCTTTGCCAAAATCTAATCGCCACTTTTCCCCATCATTACGAATCAAATGTTTTCTGGATAATTCAAATCGGTTGATTGGTTTTCTTAAAAACTGACATTTTTAGACGTGTCTTCGTCAAAAACGAATCAGCACGTCTCCCTCATCAATAGGAATCGAATGTTTTTTTTAACCATTCAAATTGGATAATCCTTACGCCCGAAATCGTCGACGAAAAATTGTCTCCACACATACACACATACATGATTTTTTGCTGAGGTTCAAAAACCTCTAAAACTTGAAAAGTGAATTTTATTTTCAATTTTTGGCCCATTACTATAAGTTACCCTACGGAAAGTTAATGAATTAAATACTAAAATACTCCATTGTATGATGAGTTTTTAACTTTTTTGTCGAATGAAATATTATCTATATGCCACAGATATACTACCGACAACCATTGTAGTATTTTTAATTATTTGTATGTATTGATGTATGTTATACTTAAAAAGAATTTATGTAAAAAAACTAGCTGTAAGTGGAATTCTGTCTTAAGGCAATTAAGGCATCGTGCCTTAAGGCAAATTGCTGGAACTTCCCGCACCAAAAGTTATTATTTTTTTAAAAACGATTAACATTTTTGAAAAAAATTTACTTTGAAAAAATAAGATTTTTGACAAACAATTAGACAAAAAAATTACTTTTTTTTTGAAAAAAAATTTTTTTTAATTTTTTTTTTTAATTTTTTTTTTGAAAAAAAATGTTTTCTTTATTTTGACATATTTTGAAAGATCTAAACTTTTTTTCAAAGCAATCGTACTGTTTAAATGCATAAAGACGAAATATCAAACCGCGTAAGCGCCGCTTCGGCGTCTAACGCGTAAACATTGGTACGGAACCCATAGGAATGTAAACCAAAATTATACTTATTGTTAAAATCTCTATAAAATATCTGATAATTTGATGTGTATATGTCTAATGATCATTTTTGACCGCCAAATGGCTTTTTTTTTACTTTTTTCATTAGATCTCCGAAACCGCTAGACCTGTCTTTATGAAAATTTGATCGGTTCTTCACCTTGTCAATACAAGTAAAATGTTTTTTGAATTATTAAAATCGGACGCTCCGTTCTCTTAAAAACTGAGTTACCGTTTTCGGCACTGTTTGCCCCGTATCTTCGGAACGGCTAGACCTAACTTCGCCAAAAACTAATCAGCACGTCTCCTCATCAATACGAATCGAATGTTTTTTGAATTACTCAAATCGGTTGATCGGTGTTCCCGAAATCGTCGACGAAAATTTGTATCCGCACATACATACACACACGCACATACACACACACACACACACACATACATCCATTTTTTCTAAGGTATGCCAAAATATTCAGAAACCTTTGAAACGTCGAGAAATGCAAAAATTTTCATTTTCGATTTTTTTGCGATTACTATAACTTGCCCTACGGGAAGTTAATTATAATACTTATCCCATAATCATGACTGTTTGCAACGTAATTTCGGTTTTTCACCACTGAAGATTCAATTCTATTTTTTGAACCTAACATCAAACTAAAGTTATGATTATTATATAAATTGAAAGCTTTTATATTAAGATTTGTGCGTGCAAAATTCTAATCACATATACGCAGTAGTATTTGGATTACGGAAAGAAATAAGCAGCATTTTTGACAGACTTTGCTATAGAACAGGTAAAAATTATGTTAATGCAATGTGAAATTGATTGATGAGTATGGAAAGACGTGTTGGTAGTACGATAGTACTAGTTGTTAAATTTCGTTCTAAGATTTTAATATCGACGATATTGCATCGAAAATGCACCACGATCAGAAAGAACGGTTGAAGCTGGTAAGACGCAAGAAAGGGTTCAGTTGACCAAACCGTCCAATAATAACATGTGACATCGCATTGAGTTTTAATTTATCAAATTCAACAGTTCATAACTACTTAATCATCTGAGATTTTCCTCAAAGATCAATGTATGAGTTTTCCAGGATTATATAGAGAGAAACTTGTGTCGCCGCATTGACGTCTGCGATTCGTCTTTCAATCGTCTTGAAAGTAATCAATTTTATGAAGCAATTTGTATCTAAGAATGTAAGATGCATTGTGTGCAATAAATCATACGTAATTGTTCAAGAAACAAAAAAAAACTGCTCAAAACATGTGCCAAGCCGATATTTGCTAGAAAAAAGTGATAGATGATACTGTGTGTCTGGTGAAATTAAAGCTATTTTAGGATAAACTTAACTATTAATTCGGATGCCTACTGTCATGAGATAAATGAACTAAATAATAAACTTTAACAGAAAGAGCCAGAATTAATCAACAGTCGAGATGTAGCATTGCAACTAGACGATGCGCGACCTCAAATAAATTTGGTCAATCAAAACTTTTACAGCTTGAATGGAAAACTATACCCATCACATTCCCCAGACCTAACATCATCGGACTATTATTTGTTCCGGTCACTAAGAAAATTTTTAGACGGTAAAATCTTCACCTCAAATGAGTATGTCAAAAAGCAACTTGTTTAGTTTTTTGCCAATACTGACCAAAACAATTTAGATACCGGAATTATGCTACTACCCGGAATACAAATTATAAAAGATGTATGACCGAAACGGCCAATATATAATTTAAGTATTTGTTTATTATACAAAAATAACTTATCAAAATGACTATGAAAACAAAAATACTTTCCGAAGAACACAACCTCAGTGTAAAATAATCGATGAAGTAAGCTAAAATTAAAAATCGTTAACAGTTAACCGAAACCTGGAAATTACTATCAGTGAAATCATTATTACATAATAATCAAATAACTTAGATATGCTAGATTTTTTATCATTTCGGTATCTCTTGATATAATTCATTGGCATATTGTTAAAATCCGAGTACAATCATAATGTGCACGATATGATAACCTAATTTAAAATGTATGAACCATATAAAGATACAAAGTAATAAAATATTCATTGTCATTTTAAGCAGCCTTATCAGTTTATTTCAGTACATAGTAATCACATTTAGATACAGAGTATGAAATATACAAATATATAAAATATATTTAATACATTGATATTTTTTTAATTCTTGTACACACATATATATATATATATATATATATATACACATATATATACATATATATATATATATATATATATATATATATATATATATATATATGTGTGTGTGTGTATGTGTGTGTGAGTTAGAGGCCACTTTTCCTTAAATTGACGTTGAAATTTATATCCAAGACTCGTTTTTGACATGGCAAGGTTTATCATGCTGCTCCATATCAATTTTGAATTAAAATGAAATTAGTCAAGAAACGAGTAAAAAATAAGGTTCTGGTATTTGAAAAATGGCCTTACTATAGAAATTTTGATATAAGAAAATTTATATTATATTCTTACATTCAATATTGACAGGGCATGAACTGCTTATAAAGAGTAGTTTTGAATATTTTATAACAGCTATCCATAGATGCATAGATTTATTTGAATATATTTTTAATGTAATAAATAAACATACATAGCAACAGTGAAATTATAATAAATATTTTTTCCTCAATGCAATCGCTAATAACTGTTAATTCAATGAACTTAATAAAACCGTTTAATTTATTTGCCGTATGAAAATAATTTAGTAATATTATATAAACAGTTAGATGTGAAATTAATTGTTGTGTGCATTTAAACTTCATATATGTACCTTGAACTTGACATTGATTGAGCATAGAAATATGGTTATATTATTTATAGTCATGGCATTTATAATATATAGTATAAATTATGTAATGTGATAAAATCGTGAAAGATAAATCTCAGTTTCAATGATACAGAATAGATACAGTAATAGATACACGTTATATGGAAATAAAAATGTATATTTTTATACCGAATAAGTTATATATTAGATTCTTAATAATACTCTAATCAAAATAAAATTTAACTTAAGAATAATTCGCATAGAGCTGAAAATTGGTATAGATGTTAAATAGACCATCAGAAATGAGATATAAAAGGTGACTATCGATCCGACTCTTTTTCATTTTTTTTTATTCAAGGTCAAATGTACAACATTCTGGTTTTCCCCATTTTCTACGGAAACCATAGAAAATAATAAAGAAAAATATGTTATACAGTTTACTATAAAATTCTCTACAAAAATGTATTTATACATTTTTTCAATAGTATCACTGTTCCTGAGATATTACAATTTAAGAAGATGAAAAATTCAAATTTTTTATGATATGCAGCCTTTATACGTCATCCAACAAGTAATAAAAATTAAAAATAATAAATAGTTGTGCAGATAGTATAAATTCAGTAAGTTTTCAAGTATCATACTATATTGTCAACCCCCAATTATCTTCCTTCTTGAGCATACATGCCAGGTATGTCATTTTCCTAGTGTGGAGAATCAAATACCTGTTTATTTTTCAAGGGATTGAACAAAGTTATTAAGTATATATCAATATTGACCAAGACCCCAATATGTTTACTCTAGCAGAAAAGTTCTAGAAAAAAAAGAGAACATGCATCTAACAATACGTACAAAATTTAACTGAAGATCATACAAACATCCAAACCAGCACGCCAAAGACTTGCTCTCATCAATATACCCAGAAGACTCGAAAGAACTAACCTTTTAGATTTAGTAAATAACATATAATGGAAATTTATTGTTACTGTTCTGTAATTTTATCTTATTCATTTTAAAAACCTAAAATGACTACCACTAGTTAGCATCTTAAATTGACACCAAAATTACTAAATGCCTTACCAAGCAGATTGGAATTATATAGAAATAATTATAAAAATTATATATCAATGCGAGGCGTATTATAAACGTCTGAACTTGCACATTTATATCATATTAAATAACTAGTTGGTATTATTATTTTGCCTTGAGGCAAGTTACATGAACTTTCCGATATGTGTAAATAATCGACTTAATCAATAAAATATAAATTAATTTATGAATGATTGAAAGTATTCCGAGTGGATTTATGACACATAATTGAAAACGAACAAACTCGTTAACTTGAAGTATTTTTCTAAAAGCAAATTTTCAAAAATCAATAATTGTTATAATTGAACCAGTTTCCATAAGACCTTACTAGGTATGTCTTTACTGGTTTAGTATGTTCATTAATATCAAGTACTCTATTGTTATACCAAGTAAATCGTCTAATTTTAATTTTAACAAACGTCAAAAAAACTAGTCATTTTCTCAAACTTTGATAAATCTTTAATATTGAACTACTTGTCGTAAGACCGTAATATTTCAGTAAGTTCTATAAGATTATGATATATATCGCCAAAAAAAGTTCCATAAAAATTGGCTTAAATTTTTTTTTTCAACAGTTAATTACAAGAAAACAGCTCGGTAGATTTTCACCTAAAACTAATCAGTATCATTCCCAACTAATATCTTTCGAACAGCTTAACACTTTTTTCTAAATTACAAAGAAACGGCTTGGCAGATCACCGCACGAAACAATAGTCCTCATTGCGATACATCAAATGGCTTTTAAATTTCTGAAATCGATTCAGGAGTTTTTGAGAAAACGTCGATGAAAGGTCTAATTTTGATAAATGCCAAAAAAACGATATTAATGTTTATAAACTTTGAAGAACTGACTTGTCGTAGGGCCGTGATATTTTAGTATGATCTATAAGTCTATGGTATCTACCGTCAAAAAAAATCATAAAAATCGTCGAAAAATTTTTTTTTAACACTTTATTACAAGAAAACGACCCGGCCGATCTTTACCAAAAACTAATCAGCACGATTCCCAAACAATATCTTTCAAATAGTTTTTGAATTTTCAAAATCGATTGAGAATTGCGGGCTAAAACGTGGACGAATTTTTTTTTCACTTTTCTGCGATTTACAAAGAAACGGCTTGGCTGATCGTGGCGCAAATATAAAATTTTGGCATTAAAAGAATGGCAAATTTTTTTGCCATTTTGGGAGCTACGTTTTCAATCGATAGCCGTTTTAGTAACTACATGTAAGTGTAAAATTGAATATTGAGCCGTTATTAAATATTTGTTTTTGAAATACAATACGAATACGCAAATAAATAGATAAATTTTATTCCGTACAATACAACTTTACAATTTACAATAAAATATTTGGAGTTGAATTTAAACGTGGCCGTAAGAGCTTGGAAGACGATGATCGTTCATGCCGACCAAAAACTTTAACTTCAAAAGATTGCATTGCTAAAGTTCACGAAATGATATTAGATGAACGCCGAAGAATTTTAGGTCATTTTTAAAGTGTCGTAAAAGAAAGCAATGAATGTTTTTACTATCCTTTTTTTACCACTTATTTATTAATATTAATCAAATACAAAACAAAATAAAAAATAAAAAAGTTGAAAATTGTAAAAACTGGCAGCTGATGAAGTGCGTGGTCTCAAAAAATTGGCACCTCAGTCTTGACATGATTCCAGCCCCCCTAGCCATCGGATATGCAAAAAATAAAAAGATTATCAAATTACAATGATGTCGCAATCGCCAGAACTAGAGATGATTAAAATAAAAATTTTACAAATTGGCGACTGTTTGAAAAAAAGTGTTTTTACTGTTTTTTCGATTTTTTTAAAAATAGTAAAAACTGAAAATTGGGAATAATCCTAGTTCGGGCTATAGATAGGTCTATAAACAAGGTTCTCTGAACATTTCAAGTAAATCGGTCGATTAAAACTCGGGAAATCGTGTCAACAGTACTGAAAAAGTCTGTTCTGAGAAAAACGCATTTAAAGTTTTGCGTGAAGCCAAACCAGTTTGGAGACCGAGTCAGTAAAATGCCTATATCTACGAAAATAATTCAAATTTTCAAAAACCTTCTCGTACCCATATTTTTAGATAGTTAAACTTTGAAAATATGAAATAAAAAAAAACTGAATTTCTACACTAGAATATCCCCTTAAAACAGTAGACTAGAAAGAGGGAAACAGCTACAAAAAGAAAACAAATATTATTAGTTATTTTGGCTGGGAGTGTGATGTCTTCTGTATTTTGGGATAGTCATGAAGTTATTTTCATCGATTATCTTGAAAAAGGAAAAACCAATACAGAAGCATACTACGTATCATTACTTAATGAGCTAAAGGCATAAATTGCAACGCGTCGTTGTCTCAAAAATCCACCAGTTACTGCTTGACCATTCACCTTACTCACCTAATCTGGCACCAAGCTACTTCTTTTTATTTCCTAAGTTGAAAACAGCCAACGAAAGATATAGATTTTTGTTGAATAAGGATAATGGACTTTGTGAACAATTTTTGCACAGAACTTTGCCAAGTACTATTTGGATGAGTTACAGTGATGACAACATCACTGAAAGAAGTGTGTAGACAGTGCCGGCTTTAGGGTAGGGCGAGTTGGGCGACCGCCCTGGGCGCCGGCAAAAAGGGGCGCCGCAGGCGCCCCCCCGCTGATGCTCATAGTTCGAGGTCTGCTTAGTCGTAAATTTCCTAAATTAAGCGGTTTTTTTATCTATTGTCAAAACACATTGTTTATCTTCTTAAAAAAAACTAGCCTTATTGTAGCGAAGGGTAACAAACTCAGCTCATTCGCCACTTGGCCAGTCACTCGGAATGGCAAAATTCATTAATCACATAAATACTAGTGGCCCAGTGCAAACACACATTGATAATTATCCGAAAAATGATACAGGCCGACATTTTTCTAATCTCACAAAAATTCTTGCAAACAATGAAACAATTCAGCGCCGTTGGTTAATTTACTCCGTTTCTAAGGATCGAGTTTATTGTTTTTGTTGTAGACTATTTGATAGTAGCTCAACGTCGAACTTAGTATCTGAAGGGTATAACAACTGGAAATACTTGTCTGAAATATTAAAAAATCATGAAAATAGCACTTTTCATAAAAAGTTTTACCTTTCATGGATTGAAGCTGAACTACGATTAAAAATAGGAAAAACAATAGATTGCCAAGAGCAACACTTGATTAGAAAGGAAACTACAAGATGAAATAATGTTTTGTCTAGATTGATGCATATCACACTTTATTTAGCCGAAGACAATATGGCGTGCAGAGGCACTTCTGGCAAACTATATACGCCAAATAACGGAAAGTTCTTAGGCTTAGTAAAACTACTAGCCAAATTTGATCTAGTCATGCAGGAGCACTTGCGATTAGCTATGAAGGATGATATTTCAGACCACTCAGCTTCTGTTCATTGATGGAAAATTCTAACCGATCACTTGGGACTATATACTATAAAAAAGCACAGTGACACTCGTTGGGAAGCAAGAATAAGTAGTGTTAAAGCAGTCCGTTATCAAATTAGTACTATCCATGATGCTTTGATTACTTTGGCTCTTGAAACTCAGAAAACTGATGTTCAAAGGTCTCATGAGGCTACTACTCTAGCCGAACAACTAAAAGATTTCAGCTTCATAGTTTCATTAGTTGTTTGGCATGATATACTTCAACAAATAAATGTTGTAAGTAAATTTCTACAGTCAACAGATATGGATCTTGGTAAATGTACACAAATGTTGAAAAAATGCTGAAATTTTTTGGAAGACTACAGAAATACGGTCTTTAAAAGCGCTATTTTAACTGCGAAGGAGTTGGCCGAAGAACTAAAAATTGAACCTGAATTTCTAGTTACAACAAGAATTCGACGTATTAAGCGTCAAGCGATGACCCTATAAATTCTCCAGAAAAAAAATTTGAGGTTGAATTTTTCAACTGTCTTTTGGACAGTATATTAATTTCAATCAATGAAAAGTTCGAACAGTTAAATGAGTACTCGGAATCTTTGTCTTTTTTGTACAATATTAAAAAGATTCCAGAAAAACGCGACCTTCTCAAGCTCTGTAGTGATCTCCAATTACAATTAACTGTAGACTCTAAATCAGACATAGATGGTTGTATGTTGTGTGATGAACTTATAAGTCTGGCATCCTTTTTACCTGATAAAAATGTGGTTACTCCCATTTTTGTTTTAAATTTCATCAACGATTTCAACTTTCAAGAACATCCAAATGCATGGATATCATTGCGAATTTTATTAACTATACCTGTAACAGTTGCTAGTGGGGAGCGGAGCTTTTCAAAGCTGAAGCTGATAAAAACCTATCTTCGATCAGCGATTTCTCAATCTTGATTGACAAACTTAGCAACTTTGTCAATTGAAAACGAAATTGCTGAAAACATCGACTTCGACAACCTTATAAAAGGGTTCGCTGATAGAAAGGCCAGAAAAGTAAATTTCTATTAGTGTTTATGTAATAAATGGTTATCTTTTATAATAAATAATTACTTTTTTAATAAGCGGTTATTTCATTAGATGTTTTCTTTTTTACAAATGGGTTTGAATTGCAGGTGGAGGGCGCCGTAGAAATCTCGCCCAGGGCGCAGGTAGTGTTAAAGCCGGCCCTGTGTGTAGAGTTATAAAAGCACAAATATAAATAAAAATAGAGAAGAAAAAACTCTTGTATCATTGTTAGGTCTAAAACTTTTCAGCCCACCCTAGTATTTTATTATCATATGATGATGCGCACAAGCCAGAACACGATTAAATCTGTATTTTGGTGTAGAGACCTACCGAACAGCCGTTGTATCATATTATATTGTATCATATTCTTATACTGTGATTTATACTTGTACATATTAATTTAAAATTATCTTCTGTGAATCGTCTAATTGTTAACTTGCTGCAAAAATTAAGTCAATGATTCTAAAATCATTGTCAACCATTACAGTTTGAACATCCTTACAAACAATTGATTCATTTTTATACCCAGATTTATTCAGAATATCATGTCTTTTAATTATCGTGATGAAAACAATTTTCATTATTTTTGATGTAAGGAAAATGCGATGTACAAATCCAGTAACGTAAATTTATTTATATTGTCTATAGGATTCCACTCAGTGTATTTTATAATTTGACATAGCCCACATATCAAATTGCACCTCTTTAAATAATTTGTGATTACATCAGCAATAAATAATTAATAATCGTCTGCCCAAAAGCAGGTTCCGGGTACCACTACAATCAATAATTTGGCTACCTTCTCCGTCCTATTTTATTATTATCATTACTATTCTTCACGTTTTTATACACTTTCATACTTTTTTTTTAACTTTCAATTCCTTGCTTCTTGGTCCAGTGTTTCGGCTTTCGGTTTACTGCATTTTTTTATGACAAAAGTTATCAACCATTTGCATTCTTCTTCTTCCTAATTCTTCAATCCATCTTCTCTTCTGTCCATCAGTATTAAATATAAATTGATTGTGTGTTTATTTTCATGGTTAATAAATTAAAATCAGTCATTTTTCTACTCTGATTGCTTTGAAAAACAATTGTTGAAACCTGCATATATAAAAATAGATCCTTTACTATATTCCATCGATAATATTGTCCAGTTCAAAGCAACAATGTGGAAATTTGTGTCCAGAGGTTTTTAACTTCCAAACTTCAATATAATTTTTGTATAATTTCTTCTTTATAATATTAACATAAACATTAGTAAAATTGCACACATTCAAAGTTTTAATAATTTTCTGTAAATATCAGCAACAGGCGATTTCTAAAAAAAAAATTTGCATAATTTGACATAACGAGAAAACTATCCATGGTTGGTAACACGTCTACTAAAATGACAAAATGTGTTTAATAGTGTTATTTTCTGTCGTTTTATGTCGTTTTATGTCGTGTTATTTTCTGTCGTTTCTCATAGGTAAGTTATATTAATCGCAAAAAATTCGAAAATGAAAATTTCAATATATCTTACATTTCAGGGTTTTTGAACATTTTGGCATATCTTAGAATTAATGGATGTATGCATGTGTGTGTATTTATATGGGCTCGGATACAAATTTTCGTCGACGAATTTGGGAACACGGTTCAACCGATTTGAATGATTTGGTATGGGAAGTTCCAGCAATTTGCCTTAAGGCACGATGTCAAGCACGACTAGTTTAAAATTCAATGAAATAATAAAAAAATATATAAAAAGATACACATTTACAAATTAGCGTGAAAGTATTTTAAACACCACTTTATCTGCGCACTTATTTATTAAGTCGATGAGGAAAAAACAATACATTGATATTAAACGAAAACCATTAATAAATAGAAATGTTAAGAATCCATTTAGTCACAAATCTCAATTGAATGATTTAAATATTTAAAATTCAATAATGCTTTCAAAAATTAAAAATAATACAGAACAAAATATTATTGCCATGAAATAAACTATATAACAGCTGTATATTGTTATTTAAAAATTTTGACCTTCAACTAATAATAATTGAAATTTATTTTAAATATGTATAATTATTCCGAATTTGAATTAATTTTGATTTATTAACTTCCCGTAGGGCAAGTTATAGTAATCGCAAAAAAATCGAAAATGAAAATTTTTATATATCTTTACGTTTCAAAGGTTTCTGAACATTTTGGCGTACCTTAGAAAAAATGGATGTATGTGTGTGTGTGTGTGTGTATGTATGTACGTGTGTGTATGTATGTGCGGATACAAATTTTCGTCGACGATTTCGGAAACACGGATCAACCGATTTGAATAATTCAAAAAACATTCGATTCGTATTGATAAGGAGACGTGCTGATTAGTTTTTGGCGAAGGCAGGAAAAAAGTGCCGAAAACGGTAACTCAGTTTTTAAGAGAACGAAGCGTCCGATTTAAATAATTTCACTTCTATTGACAAGATGAAGAATCGATAAAATTTTCATAAAGGTAGGTCTAGCAGTTTCGGAGATATGGAGGAAAAAGTAAAAAAATTAGCCATTTGGCGGTCAAAAATGATCATTAGACATATGCACATTAAATTATCAGATATTTTATAGAGATTTTAACAATAAGTATACATTTTGTTAACATTCCTATGGGTTCCGTAGGCGACGCGGCGCCTACGCGCTTTATATTTTGTCCCTATGCAGTTAAATCAGTACGATTGCTTTGAAAAAAAAGTTCAGATCTTCCACAATATGTCAAAATAAAGAAATTTTTTTTTTCAAAAAAAAAAAATTAAAAATTTTTTTTTTTTTTAAAAAAAAAAATTTTTTCAAAAAAAACTAATTTTTTGTCCATATATATAGTTTCTCAAAAATCTTATTTTTTCAAAGTACATTTTTTTCAAAAATGTTAATCGTTTTTAAAAAAATAATAATTTTTGGTACGGGAAGTTCCAGCAATTTGCCTTAAGGCACGATGCCTTAATTGCCTTAAGACAGAATTCCACTTACAGCTAGTTTTGTATTTGTAATAGGTTTCCTATTAAAAAAATGCGTTCTATAAATATAATAACAGGCATGTATCTTTACATTTATGAAAAATTCTAATAAAAATTTGATAAAAGTAACATGAATAAAATTAGAGATAATTGAGAATGTTTAAAATGTTTGATCTAATCACATGATCACGTGATTGTGGTGTTGTAAAATGTGTTAGTATAGTGTGGTTTTTCCTGATCTGGTGTGTATAATTTGTTGTTTTCAATTAATTTTTCCAATGTATAAATTCATTTTTTAAAACTTTTTCTTATAATGTAAATTTCTTTTAGCTGAATGATGAAACACATCTAGTCTCGAAACGTATAAAAAATTAAAATAAATCTTTACATTCGACGCATTGGCTGTTTTATTCATTTCAATATATACGAGTATATATATATATATATATATATATATATATATATATATATATATATATGAGATTCAGTCTTCAGGGCAATACATCAATTAAAAACTTGTATGACTTTAAAACATTTTTATTTTTTCCATACGACACATTGTTTTGTGTCATCTTCAGTGGACTCTAGTTTGAAAGCACAGATAGAAATTATTAATTAAAACTAATATATAAGAAGTGATATGGTATGAACTTTCTATCACTTCATATATATTAGTTCATTATCACTTCTTATATATTAGTTTTAATTAATAATTTCTATCTGTGCTTTCAAACTAGTATGGAAAAAATAAAAATGTTTTAAAGTCATACAAGTTTTTAATTGATGTATTGCCCTGAAGACTGAATCTCACATATCTCAACATCAAAATTATAAAAAATTAACATATACTATATATATATATATATATATATATATATATATATATATATATATATATGTTCCGGTATACTTGTAATTTATATATGAAAATACTTAATTTTTGTATTCTGAAATACTTTAGAGTTTGTTATGATCTTAATAAAATAATACATTTTCATGATATGTTGAAATTTTTTTTGACATTCGTTGGTACCGTATCCTCAATAAATTATGGAAATATAATTCATAAATAAAAATAATCATAAATAAAAATACTTTCATAAATAAAAATACTAATATATTTGTCAATGCCATAGTTTTTTAAATGACTTTATAAGATTTCTTTTTAATTCATGCGCAAATGTTCGAAGAAATGTTTTCATTTGAAGTAATCCAAAAAGGGTCTTGTACAAATCCTGTATTTTTATGATTTCCGAGTCTCTAGTTTGCTTAATGCTAGAATAGTTTAATACTTGAGATTGAGAACTGTCTGCTACAAAATTTTCCAACAAATTTTACTACAAATCTTCCTATCTTTAAATTTCGTCGCTATCGGACGGTCTTTCTGACTCGCCATCTCCATGATCATTGTCACAGCCCTCATCGTCTGAATTGGAAAGCGAGGCTTCTAGGTGTACCCGATCTACGTGGTGGTCTAAAAGATCCGGAGTTTCAAACTTTAATTGGCAAATTGTACATACAAATTGTCTACGCGGTCTTTTCGCAACTCCTGGCCTGTATTTGTTTCGACGAATAGAGTTTTGCCTTTTTAAAGTTTCAGTCAAAGACCCGCTAGAAATAGCCGGCGCTGACATGTTAGTAACATTAGATAATGAGGCGGAAGGATAAGGGTGACATTCTTCATATTTCGTTAGTACCAGTATAACATCTGGTAAGTCGTCGGAAGATGGTGTCCTTAGATCGGCATGATTGGATCGCTCAGGTATATTATCAAAGTACATACGAAGTTGTATTGTTTCAATTGGTCTATCAGATCCACGTGTTTCATTATCCTCATCGTTAAACGAATATTCATCATTATGATTATCAGCTGACCTGGCCTCTGCTTCAGCGGGCTCATTTTGAATAGATATTTCATCAGGTACGACATGATCTGTATTAGAACTCTCACTATCACTTTCCAAAACCGAGTCTCCCGGACCAGGATCATTTTTACGATCTTCGGACATGGTTCAATATGTAAGTAATATTAGATATATATAAAATTTAAAAACTTTTAAAATTAAACCAAATGTTCAAAATACATTAAAAATTTAATACATTTGGAATTGTTGTTCTGATAAAAATTTTGTTTCTCAGTTATATCTAGATTCTCATATTTGAAACAGTTGTCATGCGATCTAATTGGCAAAATAAATTGTCACATATATTTTAAAATGTATAAATGGAATACAATTAATTGGCATCGCGGTGATATACAATATATTAATTACGAAAGTTAATTTTGACTAATATTTATTATCTTATATTTTTTAGAATGTCATTGCATTCATTATTGAACTAGTTTGGAGTGCCATTATATTATTATTTAAATAGACATATACTTTGTAATAATTGCAATTTTTTTTTCTTTCATTAATCGGGACGACACAAGTATTATAATATTTAAATTATTTTTACAACATTTTAAATTTGATTTTTCTGCGTGCAATTCTTCTGAATTCAAATAGAAAATTATACTGTTATGCTCAATTTACATTTGCATTATGTCAAGTAGAGTTGGATTACAGGCTTTGTGAACGCAATTACGAAAATTACAGTATCAATTGCATAATTTATTTATAGTTTGCGTCAGTTTATTATATAGATAATAAAAATAGTAATAAGCAATAATGGCACAAGAAAGGTAAATTCTGTCTTAATAAAACCTAAATCAGTACGCTATATCTTCATATTTTTACATTTGTTTTAATTTATTCATTATGTGATGGAAATAATTATTTAATTGACATTAATAATTTAGCTTCGTTACTTGTGACATAATGTAAAAAGCTTCCCAAATATATTTGTTTAAAATTAATAAGAATTTATTTAAGCCACATAAAGCTCACAACAAGCTTACAGCTTATAGCATTAACGTAAGTTCGAGGTTAACGCCTAAAATATAACGTCATATAATTAATCAAATAGCTAATTTTCATAAAAATATAATGCTATTAAAAATAACATTTTTTTCTTTTTAATCCTACAAATATAATATAATTTGAAACGTGTCATAAAGTATCATAAAAATCACAGAACGTACTCACGTACTGTGCTATTTATCTAATGATTAAACAAATAATGATTTTAGAGATTTCCTGTCATCTGATGATAGTACAAATAAAACTTACCGTATATACGTAATATAAGAACTGCAAAAATAAATTAGAGCTCTAAGATTGAATGTTTCAATCATTAGCAATAATAATTTGTTTTGAAAATATTTTTCAAAACCTGTAAATTTACTAACCTTATCGTTAGTATTTTGATCGATAGGGTAGAACATGACACAAAGGTCCAATTCCGAGTACTAATATTTTAAAAGCCAAATCAATTAAACCACAATAAATAACACATATCAAACAAACAACTATTTGACTATGTTCAGTAAAACTCCCTGCTAATTCATCATCGTATTTTTTTTCAGAAACCTGGTCCTTTTTACCTTATAAGGGTAAAATGAGACAACCAAGGGACAAATAGGTCCAATATCTTATTTTAAAATTAAAGTGATTTTACAAAATGATAGCTACATTATTCAACCAATGCAAAATATAAATTTTATAGGCACATTTTTTTACAGAGATGACACTGTCTTTATCTCTTGTTTCTTTAACTCAATTTACGTTTTAATTTACTATTTTTTTTTTGTCTAAACCTTTTCCAGGGTAAAGGTTCAGTTGGTACATTTTAGCCCACCCGTGCCATTTGAGCCACATTTTATAAAAAACTGTTAGTGCTAACTTCAAATTAAATAACGTACACCTAAAAATTATAATTAGGTCTCGTTAACTAAACAACAGTGTTCACAACTAAAAAAACTAACAACGAATGCCGTTTATCTTCTAAAAGCAACGTCGTAAGAATAAATGTGATGGCTGTTTGGTTATACATCTTTTTCCCTTTACTTTCAAATATTTTTCTTAACTTCACTTGTTTTTCATATATCGGTGTATTTCATATATATTTTATCCGTGGACCTTTTAGACCCGCTCTACCCTACTGTCTCAAATTAAATTAAAATTAGATACAACCAATTTATTCCTTTTCCGGCGATTGAGACGACTGCTCCACAGGTTGAGTTTCACCATCGTATCTTGATTCAGGTTCCTGAGTACGCAGAGGCACCGCCTCGGCGCCCTCGCCCGTCGCCCATAATTGTTGCTCACCGGAACCCCAGAGGGAATACAGGGCAATTTCAATTACATACAAGCCAGCAGCTACTCGGAAAACTAAACTCCAAGCTGCTACTGTTTGCTGGTAAGAAGATGGGATAATATTTTAATATACATACTAGCTGACCCGAAAAACATTGTTTAGTTATAAAAAGTATTTCTAAAAAAATATATAAAAATAACTAACTGATTGTGAATATAGAAGTATGTGAAATATAAGTCAAAGAGGCAGTTGACACAAATAATATGGATGATTTACCCACAAAGCATTCTGAATATAATTGTTAATGGGGTATATATAGTCCAGTCATTTGGTCGTTTTGCCGGTACAGTACCCCGAGAATTCGCTTAATTTAACATTGAAAATATTAATTATTAGAGAGAATGTGGTCAAGTTCGAAGTGCTGTCATATATGGAGAGATTGAATTCTACGGCGAGAGCAGCAAAGACTTTGAGGCGGCCGTACTCTCAAACTATCAATTTTACAAAAAAACGATTCTCAAAGGAATTGTAGAAAATTTTATCTAGTTTAATTCGTACACAGATACTTTTATTGTAGAATCAGCCAGAAAAGAGATATTTTAAAAAAGCTGTTGTTTGACGCCATTTTTCCAATATGGCGGCAACTTGCCGTTCAAATTTGATGTGGCAAAGTTGATTTTCGTAAAGAGCACCTTGAAATCTATAAGATTACCAATTTTTAGAATTCCCGGAGTACTGTACCGGTAACAGCCTTTTTTTTGCACCAAATGACTGGACTAATATGTCATTTCAATTCAGTCATTGCAAGTGCCAGCTTAATCTGAAACTAATTTCATTTAAGTTGAATTTGCACATTTGCAGATTCAACCTTTTTCATGTGCTGCTTAATTCATTCCGGATACTCATTTTTTAATTATGCTCTAACATGCATAACGAATAGAGTGAGACAGCAAAAACTCGGTGAAAAAATTTACAGCGTTAGCATAGGTTTGTGTAAATCTCTCAAAAAACTTTTGTATCTTCAGATTTTAATATTCGTTCTTTATCATTTTTTGCTCTCCATGAACAATATATCGTGTGTGAGACATATTCTTAAATGTTGATTTTTTGCCAATCGTCGAAATAAAAAAAAACAATAAATAATATATATATTAGGGCGGGTCGATTTGTATGGGTAACAATTAGTCGCATAGGCACATATGATTTTCGTATACTAGGGATCAAAATAGGATACTTTGAAGAAGAAACCATATCTCTAAAATGAATTCTGATGTCTCGTGCATTCACAAAAAGATTGGGTCAAATTTTGAAAAATCCACTTTTGGCTCATTCAGAGCGTCCCAGTAGTTTCCAAATGTATGACTTATCCGCAGTAACTTTGGAAGGCCGGTATACCCATTTCCATGGTTCACTCCTTGGGACCTCGCTTTATAGGTCCCCCATACAAAAGTTGCATCATTTTGGGTACTTCAACATGACAAAAGTCAGCGATTTATTTTTATTATAAAATTTATTTGTTCATAACATATGTAAATAAAGCAATGTAAAACTCATAAATTATTATTGATAAATCATTTTTAACTTCCCGTAGGGCAAGTTATAGTAATCGCAAAAAAAATTAAATATAAAATTTTTTATATATCTTTACATTTCAAAGGTTTCTGAAAATTTTGGCATATCTTACTTAAAAAAAATTGATGTATGTGTGTGTGTGCGCACGTGTGAGTGTGTGCGGATACAAATTTTCGTCGACGATTTCGGGAACACCGATCAATCGATTTGAATAATTCAAAGAACATTCGATTTGTATTAATAAGTAGACGTGCTGATTAATTTTTACCAAAGGCAGGTGTAGCCGTTCCGAAGATATGAGGCAAAAAATGCCAAAAACGGTAACTCAGTTTTTAAGAGAACGGAACGTCCGATTTTAATCATTCAAAAAACATTTTACTTGTATTGACAAAATGAACAACTGGTAAAATTTTTGGGAAGGCAGAACCAGCGTCATTAAAATTAAGTTAAAAAAGTCATTTGCCGGTCAAAAATGTTTACTAGACATATGCACATCAAATTATGAGATATTTTATAGAAATTTTAATACTGTGTACACATTTTTTGTAATTTTTTTGGGTTCCGTACCAAGATTTTAATTTTAAAATTTATTTATGTGGTTCAAACAAATGTCCTCGACATTTTCGATAGCATAGAATAAGCGATTTATAAAATTGAAAATTTCAAAAAATTTCAAACTTCTAAAAAAAATTTCTAAATTATCAAAAAATTTCAAAATAATCTAAAAAATTAAAAAAAGTGGACTCTTGTAAATGTACACATAAGTTGTTCATAAAATACACTCGTCGCTCAATTTAAAAAGCACTTATAAGTTTACAATATGTAATAAATAATCTATTTGTAATTATTCAAAACAATTAATGATTTTTTTCATTCCTCGAATGTTTAATTACGGTACGGGAAGTTCCAGCAATTTGCCTTAAGGCACGATGCCATGAGCCCTACTAGTTGGTTTCAATTCTGGAAAATACCGCCGTCGTAACAGCCTCTCGCTAGCAAAGAAACGCAGAGACAAACTGCATTGGAAAAAAAACAAAAAAATTTTTTGTGAAAAAGTTTTTTGTGTGTGTATAAATTAATATTTGAAAAAAATGGTTAAAAAACATTTTTTGCTGAGTAAAATACCACAAACAATGATTTTTTGCATTTTTTGCATAGAGGATGCGCATGGATGGATTGGCCTTCCAAAGTTAGTTGGAGTTTTTAATACATTTAGACGCGATTGGAGCTCTCTAAATGGGTCATAATAGATTTTTTTTAAATTCAACCCCTATCATTGGGTCAATGCACGGGACATCAAAATTCATTTTAAAGGTATCGTTTCTTCAGCAAAGTATCTTATCTTGATCCCTAGTATCCGAAAATCATATGTGCCTAAGCGACTTTTAAATCGACCCGCCCTAATATATATATATTGTATAATATTGAATTTGATATGGCATATAAAGTCTAATAATCGGGTATTACTTCAATAAAAAATATGAATTTATTTAATTGTAACTTAAATATTCATCCAGTGAGACTAAAATTCCGTTTGTATACCAAACTATTTAGTGTTAAATTACGGTACGAGAAGTTCCAGCAATTTGCCTGACAATACCATGCCCCACTAGTTATATTTGAAAATATGACAAAAGAATTATAAACTGGCCAAATATTCTTCGATTATAATGATACACTAGCAATACTAGCATTTTTCCTAAAATAATGATTGATGCAACAATAAAAATGTCTGGAATATAATAACGTCGATATAAATGTTTATCAGCAAGTCAATATTCTGCAAAAAAAATTCTTTAATAAATAAAGTTAACAATAATTACAAATATTATTTTCACTTAATTACATTATATAACATGAACTTCATGTAAAAAATAATATAACTAAAAAAAATAATGAGAAATTAATCATTCATATTTGAAAATTATTATATAAACTATATTCATTAAAACTATAAAAATAAAATAAAAACTAATTATATTTGAATACCAAAAATATTAAATAAATAATGCCTGTAATATTGTTGACAAAACATGATGACTAAATTATCATGTGATAATTATCGAAACCGAAAAATACTGTCATTAGTAATTAAGAAACTAAAAAAATATTTGTGAGGTAAACAAACCTTGAAGTGCTATATAATTAAGATTAACTAAGAATTAAAATTATACAAAAACTGTGTAAAAATATGAAAAAAGTGAAATAACAACAGCAAAAACGGAGTAACAGACTGTAATGTAAATTCTCAAACATGCATAAAGTATGGATATGGAATAAATGATTAAATATATTTTTATGTGTTTTATACGATTCGACATAAATAATTCTATCGTTGTATTAAAAGCTATAATTCAAACTAGTGTCTTCGTGCCTTAATGAAATGTTCGAGAAATGTTAAATGTTTTCTAATAGATAATTATAAATGATGTAACTTTCAACATTCATATTTTATAGACAAAATATAAGGCTTTATAAATTAGGCCACACCGTTTATATATGTTTTGAAGAAAACGAAACAAACAAAACTTGATCAATCGCAGTTAGAACAAAGGAGCTTATCTCATATTTCTAAGAATTATATAAAGATATAAAATGATTTACAAAATTAAAATTAATAATCATCATTTAACCAGAAATTTAAAATTAAAATCATAATTATTTTTGATATTAAAAAAAATAAAAATTGAAAAAAAATTGAAATTTTGAAATCAAAGAAAAAACTAATTCCTTCCACAAAAACTAATCGTCTCTTCACAAGCAAAATATTTTTTAAACCATTTGAATCGAATGCCTAAATCTCTCCAAAAATACCATTTTTGCACTTTTAGCTCAGTATCTCTGAAACGGCTGACCTTCTTCCCATCATTACGAATCGAATGTTTTTTTAATCATTCAAATCGGTTGAGCCGCTCAATGTGAGTGGTGCTCCCGAAAACGTCGATAAAAAATTGTATCCATACATACATATATACTACACACACATACATCTTTTTTTTTCAAGGTATGCCAAATATGCTCAGAAACTTTTGAAACGTGAAGATATGGAAAAAAAAATTAGATTTTTGGACAATTACAATAACTTGCCCAACGAAAAAATACTAATGATTTTTGAGATTTGTTAAATATCCTATATAAAACAGATTATTAAAATTTATAATATTAAAATCGATCACTTACATTTCCATGTGTTAATTGTCCAACAACTATTGGCACTAATATTCCTGGGATAGTGGCTAATGTGTTTGTTACAGCCATCATGGTTCCTGTTAATAAAAATTAATTTGAATTAGGAATATAAAAATATCTCAAAGCAATTTTGAGTGGATATTATATAGTTTAAGTTATACGCCTCGCGTGTATACTGCCATTGCATCTATAATGAATTTATTCAGCAATCATTCATTCACAAATATTATGAAACATTGGATTTGATGTTGATAAATGATACAACTATTTTACGTTCACTCAAAATATAAACTAGTGGTGCATGACAACGTGTCTTAAGGCAAGTTGCTGGAATTTCCTGTACCAAAAATTAAATTAAATTCAAAAAAGTCGATTTTGTTTTTTGCATAATTTTAAATCTTCGCAATTCAAGAATATGTGTATAACAAATTTTTATTTATTTTTGGAGATTTAGCTGTTTGACCACGATAATTCTCCTCTATTATATCTACCTCTGCAATACTTTTCACGCATTTTTTCGTCAACTGTTTTCGATACGATACCAACGATTTTTCAACTTCTACTGAACCGATTTACTTAAACTTTTTAAAGAGTCTTCTTTATAGACTTGACTTTAGTTTAATAAATTTGAAAACTAGATGAATAGTAGACTTTAGTCAGAACACATAAAAAGATGGCCATGTCATCTAATCCAAATCACCCACCAAGATTTTTTTTACCAAAACCTTGAGATCATCAAACAGAAAAGTTACCAGTACAGGGTTTCTAGTAAATTGGCTGAAACTATGGTGAATTAAGTTAGAAAGATCCGAAGCCTTTCTCAAAACTATTTAAACAGAAAATTTATAGTAGATCGATCACTAAACTCAAAAAATATAGATCAGCCTTCATAATATGTAGAAGGTAAAACTGTGACAAGGAAGAACCAAAGGCCCTACTAAAATGACCTAATAAAATTTATTTCTACATATAGATAAGACAGCTAATTTCGTTGATGACCTAATTATGAAAAATACATTATAACAAAATTGTCAATATTTATTTTCATAGAAAGGCTGTAATGCAAATATATAAAAACTAACTTTTCTGTAATTAAAAATATCCAAAGATAAAACTTAATTACTTTCTTCAGTTTCTAAATATAATAACTCTACCAGTACCATCAAAACTATAACATTACTGGCGATTATTTTTTCACTTTTTTTTGTTTTAACAATATATACTGTTACATGAAAGTTATATTTGCATTTATGTTCTACACAGTGACGTCGGAACCGTGTGGGCTGTGTGGGCTTGAGTCCACCCATAAATTTTGATGGGGGGGCTCAGCCCACTCATTTTCCATTTTCGGTATCAAACAATTTAGAAGTGCATACTTAAAAGATCTAGAAAACAGAGAAATAACAAATTGGATTTTCTGGCAAGAAAACAAACTTCTCTTTGGAGAATTGAAAATTTTGGTCATTTAACATATATTTTAGTATCTCATGATGTTTTAAGTGACTGATTTGTTTTATTGATTCGAACAGCAACCAGAAATAAGAATTCCATAATTCCATAAGAAGACGTTCATAATACAATGAATTCGGTAAAACATAAAATAACACGCATGCAACATGAACTAGAAGAAATATGTTATAATGTTGACAGAGAGGATAGTAAACATCAAGAAAAATTAAATAAATTAAAAAATAATCAGGTACGCAATAAATATATCTTTGTGATAATTTTTTATCTAAATATAATCTGAATCATTAAATTATTAAATTAATCTTTTTATCTAAACCTAATTTTTATATTTGCAGGCGGCTTTAAGAAACGAAATTAAATGAAAGTCATCACAAATGGATAATGTTGAAAAAGAAGCAGATTCTATCAAAAAGCAGTTAGATAAAATTGATAAGTCAGCAAATGAACTTATTAAACTATATTAAATCTAACATATGATCGATACACTATAAAGCTATTCAATTTCAATTATTAACTTCCCCTAGGGCATTAAATTAAAGATTCAATTCACTGGTAGAAGTATAATGATATGGGAATGCATTATGTCAAAAGAGGTTGGTTTAATAAAGAAAATATAAGGGAAAATGACTGCAGTAGACTACATTAAATCAAAACTAATATTAATCAAATGTATTTAAAAAGTATTTGTTTGCTTTTTTTTTCTCAAAAAAAAGATCTACTTATTTTACTTTGGCATGTTCACTCAATTCCTACTCTAACTCAGCAGCAAGAGTTTTGTAATTTAAGTATTTAAAATATGAAAAAACAGGTTATCAATTGCTAATAATATGCGATTTGATCAATTTTGTGAGTCACTGTATATATATATATATATATATATATATATATAATAGGCAAAAATGAATATCACGACTGCTTAGGTTGCTTAGGTTGTCCATAGAATTGAATGGGGTCTCTATGGGGACTGATGATAATAATGGATATTGATTGCTTAAGAAATTTTACCTGCATAATTTGGTGCCAGATCTATATGATTTGCAAGGAATCCACTAAACATTGCTCCTTTAGTTGTAACCGCCAGTGCCATCAGAGCAACGGCAGCGCTCCGTTGGCAACCAACAAATCCGAGCAGGAGCAAGCAGCACATTGGGCAGCAGGACGCTATGAGAATTGTTCGTAAAAATAATAGTATCGAAAGATGTCAAATATACAGCAACTAATTAGTGAGTTTTGTGTGCAATTTTACCCAAGAATGGGTACATTTACTAAAACGTTAGGTACATTTACATTTAGTTTTCCAGACCCTTACATTATAAGTTAGTTAATTGTTAGTTAATTATTAATTATAGTTATTTAATTGTTAACTTCCCGTAGGGCAAGTTATAGTAATCGCAAAAAAATCGAAAATGAAAATTTTCATATATTTTATGTTTTAAAACCTTCTGAATATTTTGGCATACCTTAGAAAAATGGATGTATGTGTGTATGTATGTGTGAGTGTGTGTACGTGTATGTGTGTGTGTTTGGATACAAATTTTCGTCGACGATTTCGGGAACCCGGATGAAGCGATTTGAATAATTCAAAAAAACATTCGATTCGTATTGATAAGGAGAAGTGTTGATTAGTTTTTGGCAAAGGCAGCTATACCCGTTCCAAAGATACGGGGCAAAAAGTGCTAAAAATAGTAACTCAGTTCATGAAGGCAGGTCTAGCGGTTTCGGAGATCTAGTAAAAAAGTAAAAAAATGCCATTTGCCGGTCAAAAATGATCATTAGACACATGCACATCAAATTATCAGATGTTTTATTGAAATTTTTAACAATAAGTATAAATTTTGTATTCCATTTCTATGGGTTCCGTACCAATGTTTATACGTTAGACGGCGACGCGGCGCTTACGCGGTTCGATATTTCGTCTCTATGCAGTTAAAGCAGTACGATTGCTTTGAAAAAAAGTTCAGAATTTCCAAATATTTCAAAATAAATTTTTCTTCAAAAAGTCTTTTTTTTTTAAAAAAAAGTAAAGTTTGTCAAAAATTTATAGTTTCTCAAAAATCTAATTTTTTCAGAGTAAATTTTTTTCAAAAATGTTAATCTTTTGAAAAAAATAATTTTTGGTACGGGCAGTTCCAGCAATTTGCCTTAAGGCACGATGCCATGCGCCCCACTAGTTTTAAAGA